>NC_067207.1:522664-566813 GCF_026262505.1 Trichomonas vaginalis G3 | reverse complement strand
GTGTTAGAATACAATTGCCATGACTTTTGTTGTAATCATTTGATCTTCCTGGAAGGAGTTGCAATGGAAGCCAAACTCCACTCCATCCAGTATCAGAAAGCCAGGAAGGAAGTCTTAACCTTGAGAAAGGGGCTTCCTTCTAGGCTTTCTGTGTTACATTGGATCATAATCTGTAGAGAAGGGAGTATTTGCAGATTCTGGCCTCTTATAAGGCCAGATCTTCGTATTTCATTGCTTCCCAGGGCCGGATTTCTCTCCTGCGCCATAGATTCAGGACGGCATTGAGAAAGCCGGCCCTGAGTAATGTAAGCGAGGCTCTGGCCTCTACTAGAGGCCAGAGACTGTGATTATACGTCTTTTCAGGGCGCCGAGTTTTGCGAGAATGTCTATCATGTGGATGATCATCGCAAAACTCGGCCCTGAGGATGAATTTTGCAGGCTCTGGCCTCAGTAGGAGCCAGGGCTTGGTATTGTAGGATTCCCATGGCCGGTTTTCGCTCCTGCCGCCTGGGATAAGGGCGGCATTTGAGAAAGCCGGCCCTATGGATTTAAAGCGAAGCCCTGGCCTTTGCTATGGTCAGGGCCTGTGTATTTCTTTCTTTCAGGGCCGAAATGAGAGGAGATCGTCAATGATGTGGACGATCTCCCTCAAAATCGGCCCTGAGGATTGCATTTGTAGGCTCTGGCCTTTGCTAGGGTCAGAGCTTCGTTTGGTAAGTATCCCAAGGCCGGATTCCGCTCCTGCCGCCCGGGATAAGGGCTGCATTTGAGAAAGCCGGCCCTGGGTATTTAAAACGAAGCCCTGGCCTTTGCTGGGGCCAGAGCATGTATCTGTATGTCTTTCAGGGCCGAGTTCTTGCGAGACTGTCGACATGATCGACGATCATCGCAAAACTCGGCCCTGAGGATTGTTTTTGAAAGCCCTGGCCACTGCTAAGGCCAGAGCTTCGTATGGGCACTCTCTCGGAGCTGGATTCCTCTCCGGCCGCCCTGAATCAGGGCGGTCTTTGAGGAAACCGGCCCCGAGGATGGTTTGCGAAGCTCTGGCCTTAGCAATGGCCAGAGCTTGTGATTTTAATGAAGAGCCAAGTTCCTCTCGGATCGTGCCTAATGAGGACGACCGTCGAGGAACTTGGCTCTGAGGAGATGAATTGTGAGCTCTGGCCTCGATGAAGGCCAGAGTTTTGAATGGAATGTTTTGATGGGATGAGCCAATGCTCAGTAAGCTCGTCCCATCAAAACATTCGATTAAAAATTGAATTAAAAATTATCGTAATCATTGAAAAATTACAACAATATTTTTGAATAATATTATTATATAATAAGAATTGAATAAATTTCTCACAAAATTAAATAAAAATTTCCAAAAAATATTAGAAAATTTTAAAAATTATTGAAAAAATAACAAATTTGATAAGAAAATTAAGGATTAGAGAAATTTAAGAAATATAGAAAATGGTTATTTATTATTGTAATGGGAAATTGAGGATATTTGAGGAGTTTTATACAGAATGTGATCTTTATAATTAAAAGAAATGAAGATATTCAAGAAAGGAGTTTACAAATGCAGGGTAAAGGAACAATACTCTGCATTTGTAAACTCCTTTCTTGAATTGAAATTCAATGAATCACATTCAAGTGAAAAAGTGCAAGCTATTCGAGAAAGGAGTTTACAAATGCAGGGTAAAGGAACAATACTCTGCATTTGTAAACTCCTTTCTTGAATTGAAATTCAATGAATCACATTCAAGTGAAAAAGTGCAAGCTATTCGAGAAAGGAGTTTACAAATGCAGGGTAAAGGAACAATACTCTGCATTTGTAAACTCCTTTCTTGAATTGAAATTCAATGAATCACATTCAAGTGAAAAAGTGCAAGCTATTCGAGAAAGGAGTTTACAAATGCAGGGTAAAGGAACAATACTCTGCATTTGTAAACTCCTTTCTTGAATTGAAATTCAATGAATCACATTCAAGTGAAAAAGTGCAAGCTATTCGAGAAAGGAGTTTACAAATGCAGGGTAAAGGAACAATACTCTGCATTTGTAAACTCCTTTCTTGAATTGAAATTCAATGAATCACATTCAAGTGAAAAAGTGCAAGCTATTCGAGATTTACAAATGCAGTAAAGGAACAATACTCTGCATTTAAACTCTAATTAAAATTCAATAATCACATTCAAGTGAAAAGTGCACCTAATTTACACATATAAATGCAATAATAGCAATATCCACTAAGCACAAATGTAATCTCAATCAAAACACATTATCTTCATAAATGTTAACAAATTTTTCTATTCACACATGTCTAATCATAAATAATTAAGTCTATTCATCATTTATCGTCTAATCAAATATAATTTACATTCTCATTGATAATTGTTATATAAAAATAACATAGATTATATTTCAAATGAGACTCTTAGAGCTTTTCTTATTTTAACATTGTAATAATATAGAATAGCATATAGATATATATGTAATAACGTATATATATGCTTATTTCTCTCATGTTTCGAAATGCAATGTGATATTGCACTCACTTTTTATAGAAATCTACCATACTCATAGGAATGATGACATATACATTTGTCTATCTATCTACGTTGTAAAAACCTTCATTAGCCCTAAGCTCAAAGTTTTTCTCATTCATTGCTTTAAATTGACCAAAAAATTGAATACTTGCTTTAAATTGACCATTCAATTTAAAGTTCGTCCCTTTGTATTTTGGATTTTGGAGGTTCTTGTTGTTATTTCTACAAATTAGATCCTTATTAAAATTGTTAATTTTTCGATCATTAGCGATGTCACAGTTTAAATTGGAAATTCTTTTTCTTTGGATAGTTCACACCCGTAAAAATATTTTTACGACTTTATTATGCGACAAAATACAGACAAATCTTGCAGTGATGAACTTTATGATACAGAACAAAGAGAAGAATAATATTCATTACTAGATGATTAAACCTAATCAATCTTCGGCATATTTAAATGCACATATTAAATTTGAAAAATGCAAAAAAGTCCAGCTGGGATCAATATTTTGGTAGTAAAGATAAATGTGACTATATACAAAATGGGACCGTATTATTATTTGATAATAGCAGTATCAATAATTATTATGTTTTACTTTGTTTCTATAAAGAATGCAAAGAAACTGGCGCAATTTGCATTCAAAGAACTAATAAAGTGTGTACATTACTTGAAGAAACAGTATTTACCAATTGTAGTTCCACCACAGAATATGGTGGAGGGTCTGTTTATTATAACTGCCAAGCAGATGGAGAGTTCGTCCAACATCGAACATGTTATTATGCGTCAATAGCAGAGCAAGCTATGGCATTTGCTCAAGCTGCTAAGCAATACCTTTCTAATAAAAACTATGCAATTGAAGTTTCTGTTCTTAAATGTGGAGAAAATGAAGAAAAAGGAAGTTACACATTTGGTATTTCTTTTGGCGATATATGTTTTGATAATAACAACATCACAAACAACAAATGTATTCATCAATAACTATTGGACTTTTAGGAAATTCGGGTACATATAATTTTTCAACATTTAGAGAAAACGCTCAAATTGAAAGTTTTTCGCTTTTATTTTCCTCTTCAGATTATTCATTAACTCATACAGTTTCGTATTGTAATATTATTGGAAATAAATGTGGAGCAGATAAAAACCAAGTTCTATTTTATTGTATATCCAAAACTAATTTAGATCACTGCATATTTTTAAATAACACTGCAAAATACATGTTTGGGCAAGATATAGATGGTTATAATTCGACTATTTCAGATTCATATGTTGACTCTAATTCAACCACAGGATCAGGAACTGTTATATTTAAGAATATAAAAGAAGGTTACGATTTTAATACGTTTACTCATATATTTAATGAAAACTGCTCAATAGTTTCTCATAGAATAATCTCCCTTAAATCGATTTTTCTTTCAAAGTTTGCAAAAACTGCAACTGCAGGATTATTTTCACGCAAAGTATAGATATAAATGGCAGTATTATGTCGACAAAAGTCGTTATTCTGTTCAACGGCAAAACAAATTATTTAAGCTGTTAAATCTTTTCTTTTTTATAAAAACTTTGCTTTTAATTTTTCAATTTTTAAATGAGGAGAAAACAAACCAAAAGGAAGCAATACATTTCTAATTGGATATTGTGAAATACTAATTAAGAAAAATAACATCGCAAGCAATAAATGCATAGAAATTTCATTGTATCTGGATTTGCAGGATTTAAAAATAGGCGTTTATTAGTTTTGAGAGTGTATGAAATTTTTTTAACTTCAAATGAATTCTTAATATTAAATAAAGTAAATCAAACAATTTATAAAATAACAAATAAAAAAAAACAATATAGAAATAGAAATAATTAAGCACGAAGTTCGGAGACAGTTGGTAAGAAAGGTTTGAGTGCTTGTCGTGATGGATTCCATCCTTTAGGTAAAACTTTCGAAGGACGAGAATTTGTTACTTTCGGAATTACGATTGCTTTGTTTATCTTGTTCCCTTCGATTGCAGAGATAGATTGTGCTGTTGAAGGAACTGAACTGACTGGGAATCCACCGCCAATGAACTTGGCTGTGTTTCCTGCTATTTCTTCTGTTTTTGACTGTGTTGATGACCTCATCTCGTGGACTTTCTTCTTCTCCATGAAATATGATGATTTAGTGTAATTGAGTTCACCACGAACTTCTTCAACACTCTTCTTAAGTTCATCGATGTTACTTGAGCGATCAAACAGCTCTGTTTCGATCTCTTGAAGTTGTTTCGTCTTCATTTCGAGCTGTTCTTCAAGAATTCTAATTTCTTCATCACCGTCATCTTTCGTTTGACTTCCAACTTTCCTTTGTTCGCGAACAAGAAGTTTACGACGTTCTTCACGAAGAACTTTAAGTTTGTCGATTCGATAAAGACGTTCCATAAGTTTGTTTCGGAGTTCTTGTGTCATCTTGAGGAGATTAAGAAGTTCTGGATTCGATGCTTCTAAGAAACGCCATCTGTGGATATTCATCGGCGTTTCAAGTTCATCTTCAAGAGCACGAACACGACCTTGTTGGAAAAGGATTCCTTTCTCAAGATTTCGACATTCCGTTCGTAAATAAACGGAATGTTTCGATTTGTCCATCAATTTCTTCTGTTTTTCAACTTCGGACAACAATGTTTTCTTCAATTCGTCGACTTCATGGCATTTCTGTGTGTATGTTGCTGATTCTGATTTAAGACGGCCTTCAATAAGAACAATCTTCTCTTTTAATAGATCTAATGAATAAATTCTGTCATGAATCTGCTTTTGATAAAATAAGTTATATGTTGAATGCAATTGATTCAATATATTCGAACTCATCAACACTTTCATGAATATAAGAAAAATATGGAAAAAATTTAGCAAACCTATTGAAAATATTATTATTTGAATGATACACAATTTAATTGGGACAATGTCACGCCCGTAAAATA
The DNA here is from genome assembly GCF_026262505.1 of Trichomonas vaginalis G3. Classification (NCBI taxonomy): domain Eukaryota; phylum Parabasalia; order Trichomonadida; family Trichomonadidae; genus Trichomonas; species Trichomonas vaginalis. The sequence continues at coordinate 561,345 of NC_067207.1, read as the reverse complement.
TTTTTGCCATAATAATGTTAAAAAATGAACAAAAATCAGAACAAAGGGGAAGGCTACACTTTGACTATCTCAGATTCATATGTTGATTCAAATTCAACAAATGGACTTGTTATATTTAATAATCTAACAATAAACTCATTTTTTAACACTTTTAATCATTTATTTAATGAAAATTGTTCAATAAATTCTGGAAAAATTATCACTTATAATTTTTCATATCTTTCTACATTTGTAAAAACTGCTTCTGCAGGATTAGTTCCATCAAAAAAGTAAAAAAATACGCCATCATTAATTAATATCTTAAGATATTTTTAATGATATGTTTGCATTTGATTCAGATACTTAAATAAAAAGAAAATTTTTGTCAGTGAACAATTAAATTGCAAGTCAATAAGAATACCCTATACATTTTTAAGAGAATGCAATATCCGTCTCCAAAGCTTTTCCATTTCTCAATCTTCATGGAGAAATTGAATTAGTCTGTCTTCCCCACATATTCAAAATTGATTAGTTTCTCCTCTTCTCCTTGGAGAAAATCGAAATGAGCTCATTGGGTGCTTTGACCAAATTTAAAAATTTACCAAATATTGTGTTTTGTCAAGTAATAAACTGACATTTTAAATAGATAAATGTAAAAAATAGTGTATAGTTTTTCATTTTGGAGAAGTTTGTATTTTGGGACGAACTTTAAATTGAACGGTCAATTTAAAGCAAGTATTCAATTTTTTGGTCAATTTAAAGCAATCTTATATGTAGTTTGTTTTAAAGGCTTGATCAATAGCATATGATCAGTACTCGTTGAGTATGTTATGATGTTAAGAGATAATGGATAGTACACTTTAATATTGAAATTGAATTTGGATTATTATGCAATATTCTATAATATATATTATGATGATCATAAGAATGTGTTGTATGTGATGACACTTAAGTATCATTGATATTTTTTAATTATTGAAAAAGTTAGTAAATAATATTTCTTAATGTGGTGTTCTATTCCGTGAATTCAATAATCACTGTTTTAGAATTTATAAGTATAAGCTGAAAATGATAAGCTTAGAATGACAAGCTGATGATGCCGGGATAAAAAATAATAATCTGTCAAAATGGTTATTTTAATAAATAAATATAAGAAGGTTAGGAAATGGACTTTGACCTTGAGAAAAAGCCCATCTTCTAACTTTCAGACGAATTTTGGTTAACATTGCGAGTGTCTGCTGCAAATCTCTGCTGAAGCAGCAGGCACTCGCAATTGTAGGCCATGGCAATTGTATTTATAGTGTTAGAATACAATTGCCATGACTTTTGTGTAATCATTTGATCTTCCTGGAAGGAGTTGCAATGGAAGCCAAACTCCACTCCATCCAGTATCAGAAAGCCAGGAAGGAAGTCTTAACCTTGAGAAAGGGCTTCCTTCTAGGCTTTCTGTGTTACATTGGATCATAATCTGTAGAGAAGGGAGTATTTGCAGATTCTGGCCTCTTATAAGGCCAGATCTTCGTATTTCATGCTTCCCAGGGCCGGATTTCTCTCCTGCCGCCATAGATCAGGACGGCATTTGAGAAAGCCGGCCCTGAGTAATGTAAGCGAGGCTCTGGCCTCTACTGAGGCCAGAGACTGTGATATTACGTCTTTCAGGGCCGAGTTTCTGCGAGAATGTCTATCATGTGGATGATCATCGCAAAACTCGGCCCTGAGGATGAATTTTGCAGGCTCTGGCCTCAGTAGGAGCCAGGGCTTGGTATTGTAGGATTCCCATGGCCGGTTTTCGCTCCTGCCGCCTGGGATAAGGGCGGCATTTGAGAAAGCCGGCCCTATGGATTTAAAGCGAAGCCCTGGCCTTTGCTATGGTCAGGGCCTGTGTATTTCTTTCTTTCAGGGCCGAAATGAGAGGAGATCGTCAATGATGTGGACGATCTCCCTCAAAATCGGCCCTGAGGATTGCATTTGTAGGCTCTGGCCTTTGCTAGGGTCAGAGCTTCGTTTGGTAAGTATCCCAAGGCCGGATTCCGCTCCTGCCGCCCGGGATAAGGGCTGCATTTGAGAAAGCCGGCCCTGGGTATTTAAAACGAAGCCCTGGTCTTTGCTGGGGCCAGAGCATGTATCTGTATGTCTTTCAGGGCCGAGTTCTTGCGAGACTGTCGACATGATCGACGATCATCGCAAAACTCGGCCCTGAGGATTGTTTTTGAAAGCCCTGGCCACTGCTAAGGCCAGAGCTTCGTATGGGCACTCTCTCGGAGCTGGATTCCTCTCCGGCCGCCCTGAATCAGGGCGGTCTTTGAGGAAACCGGCCCCGAGGATGGTTTGCGAAGCTCTGGCCTTAGCAATGGCCAGAGCTTGTGATTTTAATGAAGAGCCAAGTTCCTCTCGGATCGTGCCTAATGAGGACGACCGTCGAGGAACTTGGCTCTGAGGAGATGAATTGTGAGCTCTGGCCTCGATGAAGGCCAGAGTTTTGAATGGAATGTTTTGATGGGATGAGCCAATGCTCAGTAAGCTCGTCCCATCAAAACATTCGATTAAAAATTGAATTAAAAATTATCGTAATCACTGAAAAATTACAACAATATTTTTGAATAATATTATTATATAATAAGAATTGAATAAATTTCTCACAAAATTAAATAAAAATTTCCAAAAAATATTAGAAAATTTTAAAAATTATTGAAAAAATAACAAATTTGATAAGAAAATTAAGGATTAGAGAAATTTAAGAAATATAGAAAATGGTTATTTATTATTGTAATGGGAAATTGAGGATATTTGAGGAGTTTTATACAGAATGTGATCTTTATAATTAAAAGAAATGAAGATATTCAAGAAAGGAGTTTACAAATGCAGGGTAAAGGAACAATACTCTGCATTTGTAAACTCCTTTCTTGAATTGAAATTCAATGAATCACATTCAAGTGAAAAAGTGCAAGCTATTCGAGAAAGGAGTTTACAAATGCAGGGTAAAGGAACAATACTCTGCATTTGTAAACTCCTTTCTTGAATTAAAATTCAATGAATCACATTCAAGTGAAAAAGTGCGAGTTTTCCTAATTTACACATATAAATGCAATATAATAGCAATATCCCACTAAGCACAAATGTAATCTCAATCAAAACACATTATCTTCATAAATGTTAACAAATTTTTCTATTCACACATGTCTAATCATAAATAATTAAGTCTATTCATCATTTATCGTCTAATCAAATATAATTTACATTCTCATTGATAATTGTTATATAAAAATAACATAGATTATATTTCAAATGAGACTCTTAGAGCTTTTCTTATTTTAACATTGTAATAATATAGAATAGCATATAGATATATATGTAATAACGTATATATATGCTTATTTCTCTCATGTTTCGAAATGCAATGTGATATTGCACTCACTTTTTATAGAAATCTACCATACTCATAGGAATGATGACATATACATTTGTCTATCTATCTACGTTGTAAAAACCTTCATTAGCCCTAAGCTCAAAGTTTTTCTCATTCATTGCTTTAAATTGACCAAAAAATTGAATACTTGCTTTAAATTGACCATTCAATTTAAAGTTCGTCCCTTTGTATTTTGGATTTTGGAGGTTCTTGTTGTTATTTCTACAAATTAGATCCTTATTAAAATTGTTAATTTTTCGATCATTAGCGATGTCACAGTTTAAATTGGAAATTCTTTTTCTTTGGATAGTTCACACCCGTAAAAATATTTTTACGACTTTATTATGCGACAAAATACAGACAAATCTTGCAGTGATGAACTTTATGATACAGAACAAAGAGAAGAATAATATTCATTACTAGATGATTAAACCTAATCAATCTTCGGCATATTTAAATGCACATATTAAATTTGAAAAATGCAAAAAAGTCCAGCTGGGATCAATATTTTGGTAGTAAAGATAAATGTGACTATATACAAAATGGGACCGTATTATTTGATAATAGCAGTATCAATAATTATTATGTTTTACTTTGTTTCTATAAAGAATGCAAAGAAACTGGCGCAATTTGCATTCAAAGAACTAATAAAGTGTGTACATTACTTGAAGAAACAGTATTTACCAATTGTAGTTCCACCACAGAATATGGTGGAGGGTCTGTTTATTATAACTGCCAAGCAGATGGAGAGTTCGTCCAACATCGAACATGTTATTATGCGTCAATAGCAGAGCAAGCTATGGCATTTGCTCAAGCTGCTAAGCAATACCTTTCTAATAAAAACTATGCAATTGAAGTTTCTGTTCTTAAATGTGGAGAAAATGAAGAAAAAGGAAGTTACACATTTGGTATTTCTTTTGGCGATATATGTTTTGATAATAACAACATCACAAACAACAAATGTATTCATCAATAACTATTGGACTTTTAGGAAATTCGGGTACATATAATTTTTCAACATTTAGAGAAAACGCTCAAATTGAAAGTTTTTCGCTTTTATTTTCCTCTTCAGATTATTCATTAACTCATACAGTTTCGTATTGTAATATTATTGGAAATAAATGTGGAGCAGATAAAAACCAAGTTCTATTTTATTGTATATCCAAAACTAATTTAGATCACTGCATATTTTTAAATAACACTGCAAAATACATGTTTGGGCAAGATATAGATGGTTATAATTCGACTATTTCAGATTCATATGTTGACTCTAATTCAACCACAGGATCAGGAACTGTTATATTTAAGAATATAAAAGAAGGTTACGATTTTAATACGTTTACTCATATATTTAATGAAAACTGCTCAATAGTTTCTCATAGAATAATCTCCCTTAAATCGATTTTTCTTTCAAAGTTTGCAAAAACTGCAACTGCAGGATTATTTTCACGCAAAGTATAGATATAAATGGCAGTATTATGTCGACAAAAGTCGTTATTCTGTTCAACGGCAAAACAAATTATTTAAGCTGTTAAATCTTTTCTTTTTTATAAAAACTTTGCTTTTAATTTTTCAATTTTTAAATGAGGAGAAAACAAACCAAAAGGAAGCAATACATTTCTAATTGGATATTGTGAAATACTAATTAAGAAAAATAACATCGCAAGCAATAAATGCATAGAAATTTCATTGTATCTGGATTTGCAGGATTTAAAAATAGGCGTTTATTAGTTTTGAGAGTGTATGAAATTTTTTTAACTTCAAATGAATTCTTAATATTAAATAAAGTAAATCAAACAATTTATAAAATAACAAATAAAAAAAAACAATATAGAAATAGAAATAATTAAGCACGAAGTTCGGAGACAGTTGGTAAGAAAGGTTTGAGTGCTTGTCGTGATGGATTCCATCCTTTAGGTAAAACTTTCGAAGGACGAGAATTTGTTACTTTCGGAATTACGATTGCTTTGTTTATCTTGTTCCCTTCGATTGCAGAGATAGATTGTGCTGTTGAAGGAACTGAACTGACTGGGAATCCACCGCCAATGAACTTGGCTGTGTTTCCTGCTATTTCTTCTGTTTTTGACTGTGTTGATGACCTCATCTCGTGGACTTTCTTCTTCTCCATGAAATATGATGATTTAGTGTAATTGAGTTCACCACGAACTTCTTCAACACTCTTCTTAAGTTCATCGATGTTACTTGAGCGATCAAACAGCTCTGTTTCGATCTCTTGAAGTTGTTTCGTCTTCATTTCGAGCTGTTCTTCAAGAATTCTAATTTCTTCATCACCGTCATCTTTCGTTTGACTTCCAACTTTCCTTTGTTCGCGAACAAGAAGTTTACGACGTTCTTCACGAAGAACTTTAAGTTTGTCGATTCGATAAAGACGTTCCATAAGTTTGTTTCGGAGTTCTTGTGTCATCTTGAGGAGATTAAGAAGTTCTGGATTCGATGCTTCTAAGAAACGCCATCTGTGGATATTCATCGGCGTTTCAAGTTCATCTTCAAGAGCACGAACACGACCTTGTTGGAAAAGGATTCCTTTCTCAAGATTTCGACATTCCGTTCGTAAATAAACGGAATGTTTCGATTTGTCCATCAATTTCTTCTGTTTTTCAACTTCGGACAACAATGTTTTCTTCAATTCGTCGACTTCATGGCATTTCTGTGTGTATGTTGCTGATTCTGATTTAAGACGGCCTTCAATAAGAACAATCTTCTCTTTTAATAGATCTAATGAATAAATTCTGTCATGAATCTGCTTTTGATAAAATAAGTTATATGTTGAATGCAATTGATTCAATATATTCGAACTCATCAACACTTTCATGAATATAAGAAAAATATGGAAAAAATTTAGCAAACCTATTGAAAATATTATTATTTGAATGATACACAATTTAATTGGGACAATGTCACGCCCGTAAAATATTTTTGCCATAATAATGTTAAAAAATGAACAAAAATCAGAACAAAGGGGAAGGCTACACTTTGACTATCTCAGATTCATATGTTGATTCAAATTCAACAAATGGACTTGTTATATTTAATAATCTAACAATAAACTCATTTTTTAACACTTTTAATCATTTATTTAATGAAAATTGTTCAATAAATTCTGGAAAAATTATCACTTATAATTTTTCATATCTTTCTACATTTGTAAAAACTGCTTCTGCAGGATTAGTTCCATCAAAAAAGTAAAAAAATACGCCATCATTAATTAATATCTTAAGATATTTTTAATGATATGTTTGCATTTGATTCAGATACTTAAATAAAAAGAAAATTTTTGTCAGTGAACAATTAAATTGCAAGTCAATAAGAATACCCTATACATTTTTAAGAGAATGCAATATCCGTCTCCAAAGCTTTTCCATTTCTCAATCTTCATGGAGAAATTGAATTAGTCTGTCTTCCCCACATATTCAAAATTGATTAGTTTCTCCTCTTCTCCTTGGAGAAAATCGAAATGAGCTCATTGGGTGCTTTGACCAAATTTAAAAATTTACCAAATATTGTGTTTTGTCAAGTAATAAACTGACATTTTAAATAGATAAATGTAAAAAATAGTGTATAGTTTTTCATTTTGGAGAAGTTTGTATTTTGGGACGAACTTTAAATTGAACGGTCAATTTAAAGCAAGTATTCAATTTTTTGGTCAATTTAAAGCAATCTTATATGTAGTTTGTTTTAAAGGCTTGATCAATAGCATATGATCAGTACTCGTTGAGTATGTTATGATGTTAAGAGATAATGGATAGTACACTTTAATATTGAAATTGAATTTGGATTATTATGCAATATTCTATAATATATATTATGATGATCATAAGAATGTGTTGTATGTGATGACACTTAAGTATCATTGATATTTTTTAATTATTGAAAAAGTTAGTAAATAATATTTCTTAATGTGGTGTTCTATTCCGTGAATTCAATAATCACTGTTTTAGAATTTATAAGTATAAGCTGAAAATGATAAGCTTAGAATGACAAGCTGATGATGCCGGGATAAAAAATAATAATCTGTCAAAATGGTTATTTTAATAATAAATAATATAAGAAGGTTAGGAAATGGACTTTGACCTTGAGAAAAAGCCCATCTTCTAACTTTCAGACGAATTTTGGTTAACATTGCGAGTGTCTGCTGCAAATCTCTGCTGAAGCAGCAGGCACTCGCAATTGTAGGCCATGGCAATTGTATTTATAGTGTTAGAATACAATTGCCATGACTTTTGTGTAATCATTTGATCTTCCTGGAAGGAGTTGCAATGGAAGCCAAACTCCACTCCATCCAGTATCAGAAAGCCAGGAAGGAAGTCTTAACCTTGAGAAAGGGCTTCCTTCTAGGCTTTCTGTGTTACATTGGATCATAATCTGTAGAGAAGGGAGTATTTGCAGATTCTGGCCTCTTATAAGGCCAGATCTTCGTATTTCATGCTTCCCAGGGCCGGATTTCTCTCCTGCCGCCATAGATCAGGACGGCATTTGAGAAAGCCGGCCCTGAGTAATGTAAGCGAGGCTCTGGCCTCTACTGAGGCCAGAGACTGTGATATTACGTCTTTCAGGGCCGAGTTTCTGCGAGAATGTCTATCATGTGGATGATCATCGCAAAACTCGGCCCTGAGGATGAATTTTGCAGGCTCTGGCCTCAGTAGGAGCCAGGGCTTGGTATTGTAGGATTCCATGGCCGGTTTTCGCTCCTGCCGCCTGGGATAAGGGCGGCATTTGAGAAAGCCGGCCCTATGGATTTAAAGCGAAGCCCTGGCCTTTGCTATGGTCAGGCCTGTGTATTTCTTTCTTTCAGGGCCGAAATGAGAGGAGATCGTCAATGATGTGGACGATCTCCCTCAAAATCGGCCCTGAGGATTGCATTTGTAGGCTCTGGCCTTTGCTAGGGTCAGAGCTTCGTTTGGTAAGTATCCCAAGGCCGGATTCCGCTCCTGCCGCCCGGGATAAGGGCTGCATTTGAGAAAGCCGGCCCTGGGTATTTAAAACGAAGCCCTGGTCTTTGCTGGGGCCAGAGCATGTATCTGTATGTCTTTCAGGGCCGAGTTCTTGCGAGACTGTCGACATGATCGACGATCATCGCAAAACTCGGCCCTGAGGATTGTTTTTGAAAGCCCTGGCCACTGCTAAGGCCAGAGCTTCGTATGGGCACTCTCTCGGAGCTGGATTCCTCTCCGGCCGCCCTGAATCAGGGCGGTCTTTGAGGAAACCGGCCCCGAGGATGGTTTGCGAAGCTCTGGCCTTAGCAATGGCCAGAGCTTGTGATTTTAATGAAGAGCCAAGTTCCTCTCGGATCGTGCCTAATGAGGACGACCGTCGAGGAACTTGGCTCTGAGGAGATGAATTGTGAGCTCTGGCCTCGATGAAGGCCAGAGTTTTGAATGGAATGTTTTGATGGGATGAGCCAATGCTCAGTAAGCTCGTCCCATCAAAACATTCGATTAAAAATTGAATTAAAAATTATCGTAATCACTGAAAAATTACAACAATATTTTTGAATAATATTATTATATAATAAGAATTGAATAAATTTCTCACAAAATTAAATAAAAATTTCCAAAAAATATTAGAAAATTTTAAAAATTATTGAAAAAATAACAAATTTGATAAGAAAATTAAGGATTAGAGAAATTTAAGAAATATAGAAAATGGTTATTTATTATTGTAATGGGAAATTGAGGATATTTGAGGAGTTTTATACAGAATGTGATCTTTATAATTAAAAGAAATGAAGATATTCAAGAAAGGAGTTTACAAATGCAGGGTAAAGGAACAATACTCTGCATTTGTAAACTCCTTTCTTGAATTGAAATTCAATGAATCACATTCAAGTGAAAAAGTGCAAGCTATTCGAGAAAGGAGTTTACAAATGCAGGGTAAAGGAACAATACTCTGCATTTGTAAACTCCTTTCTTGAATTAAAATTCAATGAATCACATTCAAGTGAAAAAGTGCGAGTTTTCCTAATTTACACATATAAATGCAATATAATAGCAATATCCCACTAAGCACAAATGTAATCTCAATCAAAACACATTATCTTCATAAATGTTAACAAATTTTTCTATTCACACATGTCTAATCATAAATAATTAAGTCTATTCATCATTTATCGTCTAATCAAATATAATTTACATTCTCATTGATAATTGTTATATAAAAATAACATAGATTATATTTCAAATGAGACTCTTAGAGCTTTTCTTATTTTAACATTGTAATAATATAGAATAGCATATAGATATATATGTAATAACGTATATATATGCTTATTTCTCTCATGTTTCGAAATGCAATGTGATATTGCACTCACTTTTTATAGAAATCTACCATACTCATAGGAATGATGACATATACATTTGTCTATCTATCTACGTTGTAAAAACCTTCATTAGCCCTAAGCTCAAAGTTTTTCTCATTCATTGCTTTAAATTGACCAAAAAATTGAATACTTGCTTTAAATTGACCATTCAATTTAAAGTTCGTCCCTTTGTATTTTGGATTTTGGAGGTTCTTGTTGTTATTTCTACAAATTAGATCCTTATTAAAATTGTTAATTTTTCGATCATTAGCGATGTCACAGTTTAAATTGGAAATTCTTTTTCTTTGGATAGTTCACACCCGTAAAAATATTTTTACGACTTTATTATGCGACAAAATACAGACAAATCTTGCAGTGATGAACTTTATGATACAGAACAAAGAGAAGAATAATATTCATTACTAGATGATTAAACCTAATCAATCTTCGGCATATTTAAATGCACATATTAAATTTGAAAAATGCAAAAAAGTCCAGCTGGGATCAATATTTTGGTAGTAAAGATAAATGTGACTATATACAAAATGGGACCGTATTATTTGATAATAGCAGTATCAATAATTATTATGTTTTACTTTGTTTCTATAAAGAATGCAAAGAAACTGGCGCAATTTGCATTCAAAGAACTAATAAAGTGTGTACATTACTTGAAGAAACAGTATTTACCAATTGTAGTTCCACCACAGAATATGGTGGAGGGTCTGTTTATTATAACTGCCAAGCAGATGGAGAGTTCGTCCAACATCGAACATGTTATTATGCGTCAATAGCAGAGCAAGCTATGGCATTTGCTCAAGCTGCTAAGCAATACCTTTCTAATAAAAACTATGCAATTGAAGTTTCTGTTCTTAAATGTGGAGAAAATGAAGAAAAAGGAAGTTACACATTTGGTATTTCTTTTGGCGATATATGTTTTGATAATAACAACATCACAAACAACAAATGTATTCATCAATAACTATTGGACTTTTAGGAAATTCGGGTACATATAATTTTTCAACATTTAGAGAAAACGCTCAAATTGAAAGTTTTTCGCTTTTATTTTCCTCTTCAGATTATTCATTAACTCATACAGTTTCGTATTGTAATATTATTGGAAATAAATGTGGAGCAGATAAAAACCAAGTTCTATTTTATTGTATATCCAAAACTAATTTAGATCACTGCATATTTTTAAATAACACTGCAAAATACATGTTTGGGCAAGATATAGATGGTTATAATTCGACTATTTCAGATTCATATGTTGACTCTAATTCAACCACAGGATCAGGAACTGTTATATTTAAGAATATAAAAGAAGGTTACGATTTTAATACGTTTACTCATATATTTAATGAAAACTGCTCAATAGTTTCTCATAGAATAATCTCCCTTAAATCGATTTTTCTTTCAAAGTTTGCAAAAACTGCAACTGCAGGATTATTTTCACGCAAAGTATAGATATAAATGGCAGTATTATGTCGACAAAAGTCGTTATTCTGTTCAACGGCAAAACAAATTATTTAAGCTGTTAAATCTTTTCTTTTTATAAAAACTTTGCTTTTAATTTTTCAATTTTTAAATGAGGAGAAAACAAACCAAAAGGAAGCAATACATTTCTAATTGGATATTGTGAAATACTAATTAAGAAAAATAACATCGCAAGCAATAAATGCATAGAAATTTCATTGTATCTGGATTTGCAGGATTTAAAAATAGGCGTTTATTAGTTTTGAGAGTGTATGAAATTTTTTTAACTTCAAATGAATTCTTAATATTAAATAAAGTAAATCAAACAATTTATAAAATAACAAATAAAAAAAAACAATATAGAAATAGAAATAATTAAGCACGAAGTTCGGAGACAGTTGGTAAGAAAGGTTTGAGTGCTTGTCGTGATGGATTCCATCCTTTAGGTAAAACTTTCGAAGGACGAGAATTTGTTACTTTCGGAATTACGATTGCTTTGTTTATCTTGTTCCCTTCGATTGCAGAGATAGATTGTGCTGTTGAAGGAACTGAACTGACTGGGAATCCACCGCCAATGAACTTGGCTGTGTTTCCTGCTATTTCTTCTGTTTTTGACTGTGTTGATGACCTCATCTCGTGGACTTTCTTCTTCTCCATGAAATATGATGATTTAGTGTAATTGAGTTCACCACGAACTTCTTCAACACTCTTCTTAAGTTCATCGATGTTACTTGAGCGATCAAACAGCTCTGTTTCGATCTCTTGAAGTTGTTTCGTCTTCATTTCGAGCTGTTCTTCAAGAATTCTAATTTCTTCATCACCGTCATCTTTCGTTTGACTTCCAACTTTCCTTTGTTCGCGAACAAGAAGTTTACGACGTTCTTCACGAAGAACTTTAAGTTTGTCGATTCGATAAAGACGTTCCATAAGTTTGTTTCGGAGTTCTTGTGTCATCTTGAGGAGATTAAGAAGTTCTGGATTCGATGCTTCTAAGAAACGCCATCTGTGGATATTCATCGGCGTTTCAAGTTCATCTTCAAGAGCACGAACACGACCTTGTTGGAAAAGGATTCCTTTCTCAAGATTTCGACATTCCGTTCGTAAATAAACGGAATGTTTCGATTTGTCCATCAATTTCTTCTGTTTTTCAACTTCGGACAACAATGTTTTCTTCAATTCGTCGACTTCATGGCATTTCTGTGTGTATGTTGCTGATTCTGATTTAAGACGGCCTTCAATAAGAACAATCTTCTCTTTTAATAGATCTAATGAATAAATTCTGTCATGAATCTGCTTTTGATAAAATAAGTTATATGTTGAATGCAATTGATTCAATATATTCGAACTCATCAACACTTTCATGAATATAAGAAAAATATGGAAAAAATTTAGCAAACCTATTGAAAATATTATTATTTGAATGATACACAATTTAATTGGGACAATGTCACGCCCGTAAAATATTTTTGCCATAATAATGTTAAAAAATGAACAAAAATCAGAACAAAGGGGAAGGCTACACTTTGACTATCTCAGATTCATATGTTGATTCAAATTCAACAAATGGACTTGTTATATTTAATAATCTAACAATAAACTCATTTTTTAACACTTTTAATCATTTATTTAATGAAAATTGTTCAATAAATTCTGGAAAAATTATCACTTATAATTTTTCATATCTTTCTACATTTGTAAAAACTGCTTCTGCAGGATTAGTTCCATCAAAAAAGTAAAAAAATACGCCATCATTAATTAATATCTTAAGATATTTTTAATGATATGTTTGCATTTGATTCAGATACTTAAATAAAAAAAAATTTTTGTCAGTGAACAATTAAATTGCAAGTCAATAAGAATACCCTATACATTTTTAAGAGAATGCAATATCCGTCTCCAAAGCTTTTCCATTTCTCAATCTTCATGGAGAAATTGAATTAGTCTGTCTTCCCCACATATTCAAAATTGATTAGTTTCTCCTCTTCTCCTTGGAGAAAATCGAAATGAGCTCATTGGGTGCTTTGACCAAATTTAAAAATTTACCAAATATTGTGTTTTGTCAAGTAATAAACTGACATTTTAAATAGATAAATGTAAAAAATAGTGTATAGTTTTTCATTTTGGAGAAGTTTGTATTTTGGGACGAACTTTAAATTGAACGGTCAATTTAAAGCAAGTATTCAATTTTTTGGTCAATTTAAAGCAATCTTATATGTAGTTTGTTTTAAAGGCTTGATCAATAGCATATGATCAGTACTCGTTGAGTATGTTATGATGTTAAGAGATAATGGATAGTACACTTTAATATTGAAATTGAATTTGGATTATTATGCAATATTCTATAAATATATTATGATGATCATAAGAATGTGTTGTATGTGATGACACTTAAGTATCATTGATATTTTTTAATTATTGAAAAAGTTAGTAAATAATATTTCTTAATGTGGTGTTCTATTCCGTGAATTCAATAATCACTGTTTTAGAATTTATAAGTATAAGCTGAAAATGATAAGCTTAGAATGACAAGCTGATGATGCCGGGATAAAAAATAATAATCTGTCAAAATGGTTATTTTAATAATAAATAATATAAGAAGGTTAGGAAATGGACTTTGACCTTGAGAAAAAGCCCATCTTCTAACTTTCAGACGAATTTTGGTTAACATTGCGAGTGTCTGCTGCAAATCTCTGCTGAAGCAGCAGGCACTCGCAATTGTAGGCCATGGCAATTGTATTTATAGTGTTAGAATACAATTGCCATGACTTTTGTGTAATCATTTGATCTTCCTGGAAGGAGTTGCAATGGAAGCCAAACTCCACTCCATCCAGTATCAGAAAGCCAGGAAGGAAGTCTTAACCTTGAGAAAGGGCTTCCTTCTAGGCTTTCTGTGTTACATTGGATCATAATCTGTAGAGAAGGGAGTATTTGCAGATTCTGGCCTCTTATAAGGCCAGATCTTCGTATTTCATGCTTCCCAGGGCCGGATTTCTCTCCTGCCGCCATAGATCAGGACGGCATTTGAGAAAGCCGGCCCTGAGTAATGTAAGCGAGGCTCTGGCCTCTACTGAGGCCAGAGACTGTGATATTACGTCTTTCAGGGCCGAGTTTCTGCGAGAATGTCTATCATGTGGATGATCATCGCAAAACTCGGCCCTGAGGATGAATTTTGCAGGCTCTGGCCTCAGTAGGAGCCAGGGCTTGGTATTGTAGGATTCCCATGGCCGGTTTTCGCTCCTGCCGCCTGGGATAAGGGCGGCATTTGAGAAAGCCGGCCCTATGGATTTAAAGCGAAGCCCTGGCCTTTGCTATGGTCAGGGCCTGTGTATTTCTTTCTTTCAGGGCCGAAATGAGAGGAGATCGTCAATGATGTGGACGATCTCCCTCAAAATCGGCCCTGAGGATTGCATTTGTAGGCTCTGGCCTTTGCTAGGGTCAGAGCTTCGTTTGGTAAGTATCCCAAGGCCGGATTCCGCTCCTGCCGCCCGGGATAAGGGCTGCATTTGAGAAAGCCGGCCCTGGGTATTTAAAACGAAGCCCTGGTCTTTGCTGGGGCCAGAGCATGTATCTGTATGTCTTTCAGGGCCGAGTTCTTGCGAGACTGTCGACATGATCGACGATCATCGCAAAACTCGGCCCTGAGGATTGTTTTTGAAAGCCCTGGCCACTGCTAAGGCCAGAGCTTCGTATGGGCACTCTCTCGGAGCTGGATTCCTCTCCGGCCGCCCTGAATCAGGGCGGTCTTTGAGGAAACCGGCCCGAGGATGGTTTGCGAAGCTCTGGCCTTAGCAATGGCCAGAGCTTGTGATTTTAATGAAGAGCCAAGTTCCTCTCGGATCGTGCCTAATGAGGACGACCGTCGAGGAACTTGGCTCTGAGGAGATGAATTGTGAGCTCTGGCCTCGATGAAGGCCAGAGTTTTGAATGGAATGTTTTGATGGGATGAGCCAATGCTCAGTAAGCTCGTCCCATCAAAACATTCGATTAAAAATTGAATTAAAAATTATCGTAATCACTGAAAAATTACAACAATATTTTTGAATAATTATTATATAATAAGAATTGAATAAATTTCTCACAAAATTAAATAAAAATTTCCAAAAAATATTAGAAAATTTTAAAAATTATTGAAAAAATAACAAATTTGATAAGAAAATTAAGGATTAGAGAAATTTAAGAAATATAGAAAATGGTTATTTATTATTGTAATGGGAAATTGAGGATATTTGAGGAGTTTTATACAGAATGTGATCTTTATAATTAAAAGAAATGAAGATATTCAAGAAAGGAGTTTACAAATGCAGGGTAAAGGAACAATACTCTGCATTTGTAAACTCCTTTCTTGAATTGAAATTCAATGAATCACATTCAAGTGAAAAAGTGCAAGCTATTCGAGAAAGGAGTTTACAAATGCAGGGTAAAGGAACAATACTCTGCATTTGTAAACTCCTTTCTTGAATTGAAATTCAATGAATCACATTCAAGTGAAAAAGTGCAAGCTATTCGAGAAAGGAGTTTACAAATGCAGGGTAAAGGAACAATACTCTGCATTTGTAAACTCCTTTCTTGAATTGAAATTCAATGAATCACATTCAAGTGAAAAAGTGCAAGCTATTCGAGAAAGGAGTTTACAAATGCAGGGTAAAGGAACAATACTCTGCATTTGTAAACTCCTTTCTTGAATTGAAATTCAATGAATCACATTCAAGTGAAAAAGTGCAAGCTATTCGAGAAAGGAGTTTACAAATGCAGGGTAAAGGAACAATACTCTGCATTTGTAAACTCCTTTCTTGAATTAAAATTCAATGAATCACATTCAAGTGAAAAAGTGCGAGTTTTCCTAATTTACACATATAAATGCAATATAATAGCAATATCCCACTAAGCACAAATGTAATCTCAATCAAAACACATTATCTTCATAAATGTTAACAAATTTTTCTATTCACACATGTCTAATCATAAATAATTAAGTCTATTCATCATTTATCGTCTAATCAAATATAATTTACATTCTCATTGATAATTGTTATATAAAAATAACATAGATTATATTTCAAATGAGACTCTTAGAGCTTTTCTTATTTTAACATTGTAATAATATAGAATAGCATATAGATATATATGTAATAACGTATATATATGCTTATTTCTCTCATGTTTCGAAATGCAATGTGATATTGCACTCACTTTTTATAGAAATCTACCATACTCATAGGAATGATGACATATACATTTGTCTATCTATCTACGTTGTAAAAACCTTCATTAGCCCTAAGCTCAAAGTTTTTCTCATTCATTGCTTTAAATTGACCAAAAAATTGAATACTTGCTTTAAATTGACCATTCAATTTAAAGTTCGTCCCTTTGTATTTTGGATTTTGGAGGTTCTTGTTGTTATTTCTACAAATTAGATCCTTATTAAAATTGTTAATTTTTCGATCATTAGCGATGTCACAGTTTAAATTGGAAATTCTTTTTCTTTGGATAGTTCACACCCGTAAAAATATTTTTACGACTTTATTATGCGACAAAATACAGACAAATCTTGCAGTGATGAACTTTATGATACAGAACAAAGAGAAGAATAATATTCATTACTAGATGATTAAACCTAATCAATCTTCGGCATATTTAAATGCACATATTAAATTTGAAAAATGCAAAAAAGTCCAGCTGGGATCAATATTTTGGTAGTAAAGATAAATGTGACTATATACAAAATGGGACCGTATTATTTGATAATAGCAGTATCAATAATTATTATGTTTTACTTTGTTTCTATAAAGAATGCAAAGAAACTGGCGCAATTTGCATTCAAAGAACTAATAAAGTGTGTACATTACTTGAAGAAACAGTATTTACCAATTGTAGTTCCACCACAGAATATGGTGGAGGGTCTGTTTATTATAACTGCCAAGCAGATGGAGAGTTCGTCCAACATCGAACATGTTATTATGCGTCAATAGCAGAGCAAGCTATGGCATTTGCTCAAGCTGCTAAGCAATACCTTTCTAATAAAAACTATGCAATTGAAGTTTCTGTTCTTAAATGTGGAGAAAATGAAGAAAAAGGAAGTTACACATTTGGTATTTCTTTTGGCGATATATGTTTTGATAATAACAACATCACAAACAACAAATGTATTCATCAATAACTATTGGACTTTTAGGAAATTCGGGTACATATAATTTTTCAACATTTAGAGAAAACGCTCAAATTGAAAGTTTTTCGCTTTTATTTTCCTCTTCAGATTATTCATTAACTCATACAGTTTCGTATTGTAATATTATTGGAAATAAATGTGGAGCAGATAAAAACCAAGTTCTATTTTATTGTATATCCAAAACTAATTTAGATCACTGCATATTTTTAAATAACACTGCAAAATACATGTTTGGGCAAGATATAGATGGTTATAATTCGACTATTTCAGATTCATATGTTGACTCTAATTCAACCACAGGATCAGGAACTGTTATATTTAAGAATATAAAAGAAGGTTACGATTTTAATACGTTTACTCATATATTTAATGAAAACTGCTCAATAGTTTCTCATAGAATAATCTCCCTTAAATCGATTTTTCTTTCAAAGTTTGCAAAAACTGCAACTGCAGGATTATTTTCACGCAAAGTATAGATATAAATGGCAGTATTATGTCGACAAAAGTCGTTATTCTGTTCAACGGCAAAACAAATTATTTAAGCTGTTAAATCTTTTCTTTTTTATAAAAACTTTGCTTTTAATTTTTCAATTTTTAAATGAGGAGAAAACAAACCAAAAGGAAGCAATACATTTCTAATTGGATATTGTGAAATACTAATTAAGAAAAATAACATCGCAAGCAATAAATGCATAGAAATTTCATTGTATCTGGATTTGCAGGATTTAAAAATAGGCGTTTATTAGTTTTGAGAGTGTATGAAATTTTTTTAACTTCAAATGAATTCTTAATATTAAATAAAGTAAATCAAACAATTTATAAAATAACAAATAAAAAAAAACAATATAGAAATAGAAATAATTAAGCACGAAGTTCGGAGACAGTTGGTAAGAAAGGTTTGAGTGCTTGTCGTGATGGATTCCATCCTTTAGGTAAAACTTTCGAAGGACGAGAATTTGTTACTTTCGGAATTACGATTGCTTTGTTTATCTTGTTCCCTTCGATTGCAGAGATAGATTGTGCTGTTGAAGGAACTGAACTGACTGGGAATCCACCGCCAATGAACTTGGCTGTGTTTCCTGCTATTTCTTCTGTTTTTGACTGTGTTGATGACCTCATCTCGTGGACTTTCTTCTTCTCCATGAAATATGATGATTTAGTGTAATTGAGTTCACCACGAACTTCTTCAACACTCTTCTTAAGTTCATCGATGTTACTTGAGCGATCAAACAGCTCTGTTTCGATCTCTTGAAGTTGTTTCGTCTTCATTTCGAGCTGTTCTTCAAGAATTCTAATTTCTTCATCACCGTCATCTTTCGTTTGACTTCCAACTTTCCTTTGTTCGCGAACAAGAAGTTTACGACGTTCTTCACGAAGAACTTTAAGTTTGTCGATTCGATAAAGACGTTCCATAAGTTTGTTTCGGAGTTCTTGTGTCATCTTGAGGAGATTAAGAAGTTCTGGATTCGATGCTTCTAAGAAACGCCATCTGTGGATATTCATCGGCGTTTCAAGTTCATCTTCAAGAGCACGAACACGACCTTGTTGGAAAAGGATTCCTTTCTCAAGATTTCGACATTCCGTTCGTAAATAAACGGAATGTTTCGATTTGTCCATCAATTTCTTCTGTTTTTCAACTTCGGACAACAATGTTTTCTTCAATTCGTCGACTTCATGGCATTTCTGTGTGTATGTTGCTGATTCTGATTTAAGACGGCCTTCAATAAGAACAATCTTCTCTTTTAATAGATCTAATGAATAAATTCTGTCATGAATCTGCTTTTGATAAAATAAGTTATATGTTGAATGCAATTGATTCAATATATTCGAACTCATCAACACTTTCATGAATATAAGAAAAATATGGAAAAAATTTAGCAAACCTATTGAAAATATTATTATTTGAATGATACACAATTTAATTGGGACAATGTCACGCCCGTAAAATATTTTTGCCATAATAATGTTAAAAAATGAACAAAAATCAGAACAAAGGGGAAGGCTACACTTTGACTATCTCAGATTCATATGTTGATTCAAATTCAACAAATGGACTTGTTATATTTAATAATCTAACAATAAACTCATTTTTTAACACTTTTAATCATTTATTTAATGAAAATTGTTCAATAAATTCTGGAAAAATTATCACTTATAATTTTTCATATCTTTCTACATTTGTAAAAACTGCTTCTGCAGGATTAGTTCCATCAAAAAAGTAAAAAAATACGCCATCATTAATTAATATCTTAAGATATTTTTAATGATATGTTTGCATTTGATTCAGATACTTAAATAAAAAGAAAATTTTTGTCAGTGAACAATTAAATTGCAAGTCAATAAGAATACCCTATACATTTTTAAGAGAATGCAATATCCGTCTCCAAAGCTTTTCCATTTCTCAATCTTCATGGAGAAATTGAATTAGTCTGTCTTCCCCACATATTCAAAATTGATTAGTTTCTCCTCTTCTCCTTGGAGAAAATCGAAATGAGCTCATTGGGTGCTTTGACCAAATTTAAAAATTTACCAAATATTGTGTTTTGTCAAGTAATAAACTGACATTTTAAATAGATAAATGTAAAAAATAGTGTATAGTTTTTCATTTTGGAGAAGTTTGTATTTTGGGACGAACTTTAAATTGAACGGTCAATTTAAAGCAAGTATTCAATTTTTTGGTCAATTTAAAGCAATCTTATATGTAGTTTGTTTTAAAGGCTTGATCAATAGCATATGATCAGTACTCGTTGAGTATGTTATGATGTTAAGAGATAATGGATAGTACACTTTAATATTGAAATTGAATTTGGATTATTATGCAATATTCTATAATATATATTATGATGATCATAAGAAT
Source organism: Trichomonas vaginalis G3 (assembly GCF_026262505.1). Classification (NCBI taxonomy): domain Eukaryota; phylum Parabasalia; order Trichomonadida; family Trichomonadidae; genus Trichomonas; species Trichomonas vaginalis. The sequence continues at coordinate 541,148 of NC_067207.1, read as the reverse complement.
GTGTTGTATGTGATGACACTTAAGTATCATTGATATTTTTTAATTATTGAAAAAGTTAGTAAATAATATTTCTTAATGTGGTGTTCTATTCCGTGAATTCAATAATCACTGTTTTAGAATTTATAAGTATAAGCTGAAAATGATAAGCTTAGAATGACAAGCTGATGATGCCGGGATAAAAAATAATAATCTGTCAAAATGGTTATTTTAATAATAAATAATATAAGAAGGTTAGGAAATGGACTTTGACCTTGAGAAAAAGCCCATCTTCTAACTTTCAGACGAATTTTGGTTAACATTGCGAGTGTCTGCTGCAAATCTCTGCTGAAGCAGCAGGCACTCGCAATTGTAGGCCATGGCAATTGTATTTATAGTGTTAGAATACAATTGCCATGACTTTTGTGTAATCATTTGATCTTCCTGGAAGGAGTTGCAATGGAAGCCAAACTCCACTCCATCCAGTATCAGAAAGCCAGGAAGGAAGTCTTAACCTTGAGAAAGGGCTTCCTTCTAGGCTTTCTGTGTTACATTGGATCATAATCTGTAGAGAAGGGAGTATTTGCAGATTCTGGCCTCTTATAAGGCCAGATCTTCGTATTTCATGCTTCCCAGGGCCGGATTTCTCTCCTGCCGCCATAGATCAGGACGGCATTTGAGAAAGCCGCCCTGAGTAATGTAAGGAAGCTCGGCCTCTACTGAGGCCAGAGACTGTGAATATTACGTCTTTCAGGCCGAGTTTCTGCGAAAATGTACTATCATGTGGATGATCACCGCAAAAACTCGGCTCCGAGGATGAATTTTGCAGGCTCTGGGGCCTTCCCCCAGATGGTAGCCAGGGAGCTCGGTATGTCAGGATTCCCATGGCCGGTTTCGCTCCTTGCCGCCTGGGATAGGGGCACTTTGAAGAACGCACGCCCTTATTGGATTTTAAAGCGAAACCATCGCCTTTGACTATGGTCAGGGCCTGTTATTTCTTTCTTTCAGCGGCCGAAATGAGAGAGATCTCAATGACTGTGGACGATCTCCCTCAAAATCGGCCCTGAGGATTGCATTGAGGCTTCTGCCCCTTTGAGCTTAGGTCAGAGCTTCGTTTTTTGGTAAGTATTCCCAAGGCCCGGATCCGCTCCTGCCGCCCGGGATAAGGGCTGCATTTGAGAAAGCCGGCCCCTGGGAGTTCTATAAACTTAAAAAGTACGCCTGTCTTATTGCTTAGTTTGGCCTATGTAGAAGCTGACCTTAGTTACTATGTATATGTCTATTCAGAGTGCGTGGTCATCTTTAGGCGCACAAGCCCTGATTCAGAAAGGTTCAAAAACGAAATGACCGAAGTATTTTCGAAATTTAGAGACGTATAGCCCAATGTTAAATATCGCGAACGACATAGTATTCATCACTTGGGCCACAATTACAGAACTTGATGGGATTATGCATTTTTTGAAAGGTCACCCTGGCCTCAATCTGCTAAGTGTGCGCTATGGAAGCGTATTCGCTTAAATGGGGTCACCTTCTCTCTGTGCTGAATATGCACTCTCTCGAACTCTTGAAACACATCTAATTACTTCAAGGAGCTCTGTTCTCCTTAGACTTACAAAAAACGTCTCTATACAACATTATAAAAGAAGATATTGTTTGGCGAAATGTCATAGGCAACATAAGCAATGTCCAGAAGCTTTGTTAGATTATAAATGAAGATCCACAAATCTACTCTTCTCTGGATATTCGTGTCCAATTACTTAGACGACAATCAGAAGAACTTTGGCTGCTGTGTGGTTTTTGAATCTATTGGCCCTCTGAGATATTAGTAGTCCAAGGCCTGTGTTTGAAGGCAACTTTGTCAATTTATCTGGAGACAGACCCCGGCATGGAGCCACATGCTCAGTAGCTTCAGTCCCATCAAAACATTCGATTAAAAATTGAATTTAGTAAATTATCCGTGAGAGTCTACTTGGGAAAAATACAACACGATATTTTTATAGAATAAAAGATTGTTAATATTGTCATAGCGCTTAGTTCACTTAAATTAGATAATAACTTAATTCTTCCTACGAATTTAGACTTGAACCATTATCTACTATAAATAACTTCTCCATAATATTATTACTTATGATAGAATATATTAAAAAATATATATGTGATAAATAAAAAATTAACTTATATGTTTTCATTAAAGTGATAACATATTATATTAGGATTTTAGATCGTGATAAAAAATAGAAAGGTTATTTTATTATTGAATGGAGGGAATTTTTGAGCGGATATTATATTGACGGATTGTTTAATAAAGAGGAATATTGTTGAGAGTACGTGTGTACTGCTAATAAGTAACTTATATAATAGTATAATTGGAACTTAGTTCACAATCAAAGTAACTAGTTATGGTGTTATCATTTAGAAGATATGCAAAGGCATATTAAAGTAGAGTAAAATACTATGAATATATACCTCTGCATTGGTAATACTCAACTATTTCTCTCGCTCTGTATATTGAAATATCCTCAAACTTTTTGCACATACATCGACGGAGACAAGTTTGCGTGAAACATAGACAATGCCTGCAAAGGTACTTATTCCGTATCGCACAATGGAGGTAGAGAAATGCCAGGAGTTGAGGAGAGCGATATCAGTGAGCCTGTCTGATCTATTTGTCTCCTATTACGTTGCAACTCTGACATTCAAAATAGTAAATCTACAGAACGAAGCTCTCTAACGTGAGATCAAGAGTGTAATTGGCTTATTCTTATGTAAAAAGTGAGAAGGATATATAGTTCATTATATTTTGCCCTGGTCGAGTTATTTAGCTGAAACAATACCTGCATTTTGTTAAACTCCCTTCTCGTTGATTGATATATTCACAAAAATTATAGGATAATCACGAATTACAATAGTATATATGCATACTAGAGAGACTCACATATTTTGTTTAATCTCCATCTGCGAGTTTCTCTTATCCATTAACTCTCTGTGAGGTGATATGCTGAATGGTGATTTATGCAGAGAGCAATACTTTCCATTTTATCCTCAGATATATTCATTATTTTTTACCCGAATTTATCTTGGAGAAAAAATTTTTGGACGAAAATACCGCATGTGTGTGCGCAATGTTGCTATATATATATTACACTGAGTAGTACCCAATATAATGAAAGGCCATCGTATACATTGTGTACGCGTTTTTTGAGCCACACCCGCAATTTTGTAAGACTCTCATATATCGCCTCCGTGGCGAGCCTAATCCTAACTCTCGCGAGTTCTATATCAAAACCCTCTGTCCCAAGTGATCCATAACACATCCCGAGATCTATTATTACAGTTATAGTGTTAATTAAAAAAGTAATGAGGAATAAGATGGAATTTTATTTAACACTTTTTAGATCTCAAAATGTTCTCTAGTGATAGAGACGTTTATACAAAAGTTAGCAGATGTTCGAATTGAGTATTTTCCTTTAGCGCCTTGCCTTGGTAAACCCCAATGTGTCATGCGGAACTTTTTTTCACAGGCCCTTTTCGAGATATATTGTGAAGTATATCAGGTCACCTGTTTTGGAGATGGCCAGCAAATCTTTTCAATTCAGAGAGAAGATTACAAACTTTTGTGGGGCACGCAGTATTGATTGGTTCTATTGTGGTGCATTTACTCCATCTATTCTAAAACTCTTTACACTGTTCTTTGTAATCATTTCTACTATTTATTGTTTTACATTGTGTGACGGTCATAGATTACTGTTCTGCGTATTATTCAGGAGCTATCCATCTAAACTTATCCTCTTCTCATTAAGCTTATCTCCATACATACAATATAATATATAAACAATTTTTCCGCCATTTACTCTCTATTCTTAAAATTCTCCTTCATTTCAATAAATCTTTCTTTATCAATGATCTCGTATTTTCATTCAATTGTCTAATATACATTCTATTTATATTTTCTAGTACGTTTTGTTTGAAAAATCATTATTTCACAAATTTATTTAGTAATAGAGAAGTACTCTCATTTAGTTGCATTAATTTATATATTAATTGATTATATTTACGAGATAAACTATTGTTGTAATTTTTTCAGTGATTTACGATAATTTTTAATTCAATTTTTAATCGGAATGTTTTGATGGGACGAGCTTTACTGAGCATTGGCTATCCCATCAAAACATTTCCATTCAAAACTCTGGCCTTCATCGAGCCAGAGCTCACATTCATCTCCTCAGAGCCAAGTTCCTCGACGGGTCGTCCTCATTAGGACACGATCCGAGAGGAAACTTGGCTCTTCATTAAAATCACAACTCTGGCCATTGCTAAGGCCCAGACGCTTTCGCAAAACATCCTCGGGGCCGGTTTCCTCAAAGGACCCGCCCTGATTCAGGGCGCCGGAGAGGAATCCAGCTTCCGAGGAGAGTGCCCCATACGAAGCTCTGCCTTTAGCGTGGCCAGGGCTTTCAAAAACAATCCCTCAGGGCCGAGTTTTTGCGATGATCGTCGATCATCTGTCGACAGTCTTCGCAAAGAACTCGGCCCTAAAGACATACAGGATACATCTTCTGGCCCCAGCAAAGACCAGTGCTTCGTTTTAAATACCCAGGCCGGCTTTCTCAAATGCAGCCCTTATCCCGGGGCGGCCAGGATCGGAATCCGGCCTTGGGATACTTACCAAACGAAGTCTCTGACCCTAGCAAAGGCCAGAGCCTACAAATGGCAATCCTCAGGGCCGATTTTTGAGGGAGATCGTCCACATCATTGACGATTCTCCTCTCAATTTCGCGCCTGAAAGAAAGAGAATACACAGGCCCTGACCATACGCATAAGCAGGGCTTCGCTTTAAATCATAGGGCCGGCTTTCTTCAAATTGCCGCCCTTATTCCAGGCGGCAGGAGCGAAAACCGGCCATGGAATCCTACCAATACCAAAGCCCGGGCTTCCTAACTGAAGCCAGAGCCTTGCAAAAATTCATCCTCAAGGGGCGAGTTTTGCGAATGATCATCCCACAATGATGAGACATTCTCGCAGAAATATCGGCCCCTGAAAGACGTAATATCACAGTCTCTGGCCTCAGTAGAGGCCCAGGAGCCTCGCTTTACATTACTCAGGGCGGGCTTTCTCAAATGCCGTCCTGATCTATGCGGCAGGAGAGAAAATCCGCCCTGGGAAGCATGAAATACGAAGATTCTGGCCTTATAAAGAGGCCAGAAGAATCTGCAATACTCCCTTCTCACAATATGATGATCCAACTGTAACACAGGAAACCTAGAAGGAAGCCCTTTCTCAAGTTAAAGACTTCCTTCTGGCTTTCTGATACTGGATTGGAGTGGAGTTTTGGCTTCCATTCAACTCCTTCAGGAAGATCAAATTGATTACACAAAAGTCATGGCAATGTATTCTTAACACTATAAATACAATTTGCCATGGCCTACAATGCGAGTGCTGCTGCTCACAGAGATTGCAGCAGACAACTTCGCAATGTTAACCAAAATTTCGTCTGAGAAGTTAGAAGATGCGGCTTTTTCTCAAGGTCAAAGTCCATTGCCTACCCTTATATTTTTTATTATTAAAAATAACCATTTGACAGATTATATTTTTTATCCCGCCATCATCAGCTTTCATTCTAAGCTTATCATTTTCAGCTTTATACTTTATAAATTCTAAAACAGTGATTATGAATTCACGGATAGAACCACCACATTTAATAAATATTTATTACTAACTTTTTTCAATTAATTAAAAATTATACAATGATACCTTAAGTGTTCGATCACATACAACACATTCTTGAGATCATCATAATTATATTATAGAATATTGCATAATAACCAAATTCAATTTCAATGTAAAGTTACTAATCCATTATCTCTTAAACATCATAAACATAACCTCAACGATTTACTGATTCATTTATGCTATTGATCAAGCCTTTAAAACAAAACTACAATATAAGATTTGCTTTAAATTGACCAAAAAAATTGAATACTTTGGCTTTAAATGACCGTTCAATTTAAAGTTCGTCCCAAAATACAAACTTCTCCAAGAATGAAAAAAACTATACACTATTATTTTTACATTTATCTATTTAAAATGTCAGTTTATTACTTGACAAAACACAATATTTGGTAAATTTTTTTAAAATTGGTCAAAGCACCCAATGAGCTTCATTTCCGTATTTTCTCAAGGAGAAGAGGCGAGAAACTATATCAATTTTGAATAGTAGTGGGAAGACAGACTAATTCAATTCTCTAATAGAATAGTTGAGGAAAATGGAAAAGCTTTTGGAGACGGATATTGCATTCTCTTTTAAAAATGTATAGGGTATTCTTATTGACTTGCAATTTAATGTTCACTGACAAAAATTTCTTCTTTTATTTAAGTATCTGAATCAAATGCAAACATTTATCTTATTTAAAAATATCTTAGATATTAATAATGATGGCGGATATGTTTTTACTTTTTTGATTGGAACTAATCCTGCAGAAGCATTGTTTACAAATGTAGAAAAATATTGAAAAATTATAAGTGATAATTTTTCCAGAATTTATTGAACAATTTTCATTAAATAAATGATTAAAAGTGTTAAAAAATGAGTTTATTGTTAGATACTTAAATATAACAAGTCCATTTTGTGGAATTTAATCAACATATGAATTGAGAAGCAAAGGTACCTTCCCTTTTGTTTCTTGATTTTTGTTCATTTTTTAACATTTATTATGGCAAAAATATTTTACGGGCGTGACATTGTCCAATTAAAGTTTGTGTTATCATTTCAAATATCAAATATTTCAATAGTTTTGCTAAATTTTTCCATATTTTCTTACTATTACATGAAAGTGTTGATGAGTTCGAATATATTGAATCAATGCATTCAACATATAACTTATTTTATCAAAAAGCAGAATTCATGACAGAATTTATTCATTTTAGATCTATTAAAAGATTGTTCTTATTGAAGGCCGTCTTAAATCAGAATCAGCAACATACACACAGAAATGCCATGAAGTCGACGAATTGAAGAAAACATTGTTGTCCGAAGTTGAAAAACAGAAGAAATTGATGGACAAATCGAAACATTCCGTTTATTTACGAACGGAATGTCGAAATCTTGAGAAAGGAATCCTTTTCCAACAAGGTCGTGTTCGTGCTCTTGAAGATGAACTTGAAACGCCGATGAATATCCACAGATGGCGTTTCTTAGAAGCATCGAATCCAGAACTTCTTAATCTCCTCAAGATGACACAAGAACTCCGAAACAAACTTATGGAACGTCTTTATCGAATCGACAAACTTAAAGTTCTTCGTGAAGAACGTCGTAAACTTCTTGTTCGCGAACAAAGGAAAGTTGGAAGTCAAACGAAAGATGACGGTGATGAAGAAATTAGAATTCTTGAAGAACAGCTCGAAATGAAGACGAAACAACTTCAAGAGATCGAAACAGAGCTGTTTGATCGCTCAAGTAACATCGATGAACTTAAGAAGAGTGTTGAAGAAGTTCGTGGTGAACTCAATTACACTAAATCATCATATTTCATGGAGAAGAAGAAAGTCCACGAGATGAGGTCATCAACACAGTCAAAAACAGAAGAAATAGCAGGAAACACAGCCAAGTTCATTGGCGGTGGATTCCCAGTCAGTTCAGTTCCTTCAACAGCACAATCTATCTCTGCAATCGAAGGGAACAAGATAAACAAAGCAATCGTAATTCCGAAAGTAACAAATTCTCGTCCTTCGAAAGTTTTACCTAAAGGATGGAATCCATCACGACAAGCACTCAAACCTTTCTTACCAACTGTCTCCGAACTTCGTGCTTAATTATTTCTATTTCTATATTGTTTTTTTTTATTTGTTATTTTATAAATTGTTTGATTTACTTTATTTAATATTAAGAATTCATTTGAAGTTAAAAAAATTTCATACACTCTCAAAACTAATAAACGCCTATTTTTAAATCCTGCAAATCCAGATACAATGAAATTTCTATGCATTTATTGCTTGCGATGTTATTTTTCTTAATTAGTATTTCACAATATCCAATTAGAAATGTATTGCTTCCTTTTGGTTTGTTTTCTCCTCATTTAAAAATTGAAAAATTAAAAGCAAAGTTTTTATAAAAAAGAAAAGATTTAACAGCTTAAATAATTTGTTTTGCCGTTGAACAGAATAACGACTTTTGTCGACATAATACTGCCATTTATATCTATACTTTGCGTGAAAATAATCCTGCAGTTGCAGTTTTTGCAAACTTTGAAAGAAAAATCGATTTAAGGGAGATTATTCTATGAGAAACTATTGAGCAGTTTTCATTAAATATATGAGTAAACGTATTAAAATCGTAACCTTCTTTTATATTCTTAAATATAACAGTTCCTGATCCTGTGGTTGAATTAGAGTCAACATATGAATCTGAAATAGTCGAATTATAACCATCTATATCTTGCCCAAACATGTATTTTGCAGTGTTATTTAAAAATATGCAGTGATCTAAATTAGTTTTGGATATACAATAAAATAGAACTTGGTTTTTATCTGCTCCACATTTATTTCCAATAATATTACAATACGAAACTGTATGAGTTAATGAATAATCTGAAGAGGAAAATAAAAGCGAAAAACTTTCAATTTGAGCGTTTTCTCTAAATGTTGAAAAATTATATGTACCCGAATTTCCTAAAAGTCCAATAGTTATTGATGAATACATTTGTTGTTTGTGATGTTGTTATTATCAAAACATATATCGCCAAAAGAAATACCAAATGTGTAACTTCCTTTTTCTTCATTTTCTCCACATTTAAGAACAGAAACTTCAATTGCATAGTTTTTATTAGAAAGGTATTGCTTAGCAGCTTGAGCAAATGCCATAGCTTGCTCTGCTATTGACGCATAATAACATGTTCGATGTTGGACGAACTCTCCATCTGCTTGGCAGTTATAATAAACAGACCCTCCACCATATTCTGTGGTGGAACTACAATTGGTAAATACTGTTTCTTCAAGTAATGTACACACTTTATTAGTTCTTTGAATGCAAATTGCGCCAGTTTCTTTGCATTCTTTATAGAAACAAAGTAAAACATAATAATTATTGATACTGCTATTATCAAATAATACGGTCCCATTTTGTATATAGTCACATTTATCTTTACTACCAAAATATTGATCCCAGCTGGACTTTTTTGCATTTTTCAAATTTAATATGTGCATTTAAATATGCCGAAGATTGATTAGGTTTAATCATCTAGTAATGAATATTATTCTTCTCTTTGTTCTGTATCATAAAGTTCATCACTGCAAGATTTGTCTGTATTTTGTCGCATAATAAAGTCGTAAAAATATTTTTACGGGTGTGAACTATCCAAAGAAAAAGAATTTCCAATTTAAACTGTGACATCGCTAATGATCGAAAAATTAACAATTTTAATAAGGATCTAATTTGTAGAAATAACAACAAGAACCTCCAAAATCCAAAATACAAAGGGACGAACTTTAAATTGAATGGTCAATTTAAAGCAAGTATTCAATTTTTTGGTCAATTTAAAGCAATGAATGAGAAAAACTTTGAGCTTAGGGCTAATGAAGGTTTTTACAACGTAGATAGATAGACAAATGTATATGTCATCATTCCTATGAGTATGGTAGATTTCTATAAAAAGTGAGTGCAATATCACATTGCATTTCGAAACATGAGAGAAATAAGCATATATATACGTTATTACATATATATCTATATGCTATTCTATATTATTACAATGTTAAAATAAGAAAAGCTCTAAGAGTCTCATTTGAAATATAATCTATGTTATTTTTATATAACAATTATCAATGAGAATGTAAATTATATTTGATTAGACGATAAATGATGAATAGACTTAATTATTTATGATTAGACATGTGTGAATAGAAAAATTTGTTAACATTTATGAAGATAATGTGTTTTGATTGAGATTACATTTGTGCTTAGTGGGATATTGCTATTATATTGCATTTATATGTGTAAATTAGGAAAACTCGCACTTTTTCACTTGAATGTGATTCATTGAATTTTAATTCAAGAAAGGAGTTTACAAATGCAGAGTATTGTTCCTTTACCCTGCATTTGTAAACTCCTTTCTCGAATAGCTTGCACTTTTTCACTTGAATGTGATTCATTGAATTTCAATTCAAGAAAGGAGTTTACAAATGCAGAGTATTGTTCCTTTACCCTGCATTTGTAAACTCCTTTCTTGAATATCTTCATTTCTTTTAATTATAAAGATCACATTCTGTATAAAACTCCTCAAATATCCTCAATTTCCCATTACAATAATAAATAACCATTTTCTATATTTCTTAAATTTCTCTAATCCTTAATTTTCTTATCAAATTTGTTATTTTTTCAATAATTTTTAAAATTTTCTAATATTTTTTGGAAATTTTTATTTAATTTTGTGAGAAATTTATTCAATTCTTATTATATAATAATATTATTCAAAAATATTGTTGTAATTTTTCAGTGATTACGATAATTTTTAATTCAATTTTTAATCGAATGTTTTGATGGGACGAGCTTACTGAGCATTGGCTCATCCCATCAAAACATTCCATTCAAAACTCTGGCCTTCATCGAGGCCAGAGCTCACAATTCATCTCCTCAGAGCCAAGTTCCTCGACGGTCGTCCTCATTAGGCACGATCCGAGAGGAACTTGGCTCTTCATTAAAATCACAAGCTCTGGCCATTGCTAAGGCCAGAGCTTCGCAAACCATCCTCGGGGCCGGTTTCCTCAAAGACCGCCCTGATTCAGGGCGGCCGGAGAGGAATCCAGCTCCGAGAGAGTGCCCATACGAAGCTCTGGCCTTAGCAGTGGCCAGGGCTTTCAAAAACAATCCTCAGGGCCGAGTTTTGCGATGATCGTCGATCATGTCGACAGTCTCGCAAGAACTCGGCCCTGAAAGACATACAGATACATGCTCTGGCCCCAGCAAAGACCAGGGCTTCGTTTTAAATACCCAGGGCCGGCTTTCTCAAATGCAGCCCTTATCCCGGGCGGCAGGAGCGGAATCCGGCCTTGGGATACTTACCAAACGAAGCTCTGACCCTAGCAAAGGCCAGAGCCTACAAATGCAATCCTCAGGGCCGATTTTGAGGGAGATCGTCCACATCATTGACGATCTCCTCTCATTTCGGCCCTGAAAGAAAGAAATACACAGGCCCTGACCATAGCAAAGGCCAGGGCTTCGCTTTAAATCCATAGGGCCGGCTTTCTCAAATGCCGCCCTTATCCCAGGCGGCAGGAGCGAAAACCGGCCATGGGAATCCTACAATACCAAGCCCTGGCTCCTACTGAGGCCAGAGCCTGCAAAATTCATCCTCAGGGCCGAGTTTTGCGATGATCATCCACATGATAGACATTCTCGCAGAAACTCGGCCCTGAAAGACGTAATATCACAGTCTCTGGCCTCAGTAGAGGCCAGAGCCTCGCTTACATTACTCAGGGCCGGCTTTCTCAAATGCCGTCCTGATCTATGGCGGCAGGAGAGAAATCCGGCCCTGGGAAGCATGAAATACGAAGATCTGGCCTTATAAGAGGCCAGAATCTGCAAATACTCCCTTCTCTACAGATTATGATCCAATGTAACACAGAAAGCCTAGAAGGAAGCCCTTTCTCAAGGTTAAGACTTCCTTCCTGGCTTTCTGATACTGGATGGAGTGGAGTTTGGCTTCCATTGCAACTCCTTCCAGGAAGATCAAATGATTACACAAAAGTCATGGCAATTGTATTCTAACACTATAAATACAATTGCCATGGCCTACAATTGCGAGTGCCTGCTGCTTCAGCAGAGATTTGCAGCAGACACTCGCAATGTTAACCAAAATTCGTCTGAAAGTTAGAAGATGGGCTTTTTCTCAAGGTCAAAGTCCATTTCCTAACCTTCTTATATTTATTTATTAAAATAACCATTTTGACAGATTATTATTTTTTATCCCGGCATCATCAGCTTGTCATTCTAAGCTTATCATTTTCAGCTTATACTTATAAATTCTAAAACAGTGATTATTGAATTCACGGAATAGAACACCACATTAAGAAATATTATTTACTAACTTTTTCAATAATTAAAAAATATCAATGATACTTAAGTGTCATCACATACAACACATTCTTATGATCATCATAATATATATTATAGAATATTGCATAATAATCCAAATTCAATTTCAATATTAAAGTGTACTATCCATTATCTCTTAACATCATAACATACTCAACGAGTACTGATCATATGCTATTGATCAAGCCTTTAAAACAAACTACATATAAGATTGCTTTAAATTGACCAAAAAATTGAATACTTGCTTTAAATTGACCGTTCAATTTAAAGTTCGTCCCAAAATACAAACTTCTCCAAAATGAAAAACTATACACTATTTTTTACATTTATCTATTTAAAATGTCAGTTTATTACTTGACAAAACACAATATTTGGTAAATTTTTAAATTTGGTCAAAGCACCCAATGAGCTCATTTCGATTTTCTCCAAGGAGAAGAGGAGAAACTAATCAATTTTGAATATGTGGGGAAGACAGACTAATTCAATTTCTCCATGAAGATTGAGAAATGGAAAAGCTTTGGAGACGGATATTGCATTCTCTTAAAAATGTATAGGGTATTCTTATTGACTTGCAATTTAATTGTTCACTGACAAAAATTTTCTTTTTATTTAAGTATCTGAATCAAATGCAAACATATCATTAAAAATATCTTAAGATATTAATTAATGATGGCGTATTTTTTTACTTTTTTGATGGAACTAATCCTGCAGAAGCAGTTTTTACAAATGTAGAAAGATATGAAAAATTATAAGTGATAATTTTTCCAGAATTTATTGAACAATTTTCATTAAATAAATGATTAAAAGTGTTAAAAAATGAGTTTATTGTTAGATTATTAAATATAACAAGTCCATTTGTTGAATTTGAATCAACATATGAATCTGAGATAGTCAAAGTGTAGCCTTCCCCTTTGTTCTGATTTTTGTTCATTTTTTAACATTATTATGGCAAAAATATTTTACGGGCGTGACATTGTCCCAATTAAATTGTGTATCATTCAAATAATAATATTTTCAATAGGTTTGCTAAATTTTTTCCATATTTTTCTTATATTCATGAAAGTGTTGATGAGTTCGAATATATTGAATCAATTGCATTCAACATATAACTTATTTTATCAAAAGCAGATTCATGACAGAATTTATTCATTAGATCTATTAAAAGAGAAGATTGTTCTTATTGAAGGCCGTCTTAAATCAGAATCAGCAACATACACACAGAAATGCCATGAAGTCGACGAATTGAAGAAAACATTGTTGTCCGAAGTTGAAAAACAGAAGAAATTGATGGACAAATCGAAACATTCCGTTTATTTACGAACGGAATGTCGAAATCTTGAGAAAGGAATCCTTTTCCAACAAGGTCGTGTTCGTGCTCTTGAAGATGAACTTGAAACGCCGATGAATATCCACAGATGGCGTTTCTTAGAAGCATCGAATCCAGAACTTCTTAATCTCCTCAAGATGACACAAGAACTCCGAAACAAACTTATGGAACGTCTTTATCGAATCGACAAACTTAAAGTTCTTCGTGAAGAACGTCGTAAACTTCTTGTTCGCGAACAAAGGAAAGTTGGAAGTCAAACGAAAGATGACGGTGATGAAGAAATTAGAATTCTTGAAGAACAGCTCGAAATGAAGACGAAACAACTTCAAGAGATCGAAACAGAGCTGTTTGATCGCTCAAGTAACATCGATGAACTTAAGAAGAGTGTTGAAGAAGTTCGTGGTGAACTCAATTACACTAAATCATCATATTTCATGGAGAAGAAGAAAGTCCACGAGATGAGGTCATCAACACAGTCAAAAACAGAAGAAATAGCAGGAAACACAGCCAAGTTCATTGGCGGTGGATTCCCAGTCAGTTCAGTTCCTTCAACAGCACAATCTATCTCTGCAATCGAAGGGAACAAGATAAACAAAGCAATCGTAATTCCGAAAGTAACAAATTCTCGTCCTTCGAAAGTTTTACCTAAAGGATGGAATCCATCACGACAAGCACTCAAACCTTTCTTACCAACTGTCTCCGAACTTCGTGCTTAATTATTTCTATTTCTATATTGTTTTTTTTTATTTGTTATTTTATAAATTGTTTGATTTACTTTATTTAATATTAAGAATTCATTTGAAGTTAAAAAAATTTCATACACTCTCAAAACTAATAAACGCCTATTTTTAAATCCTGCAAATCCAGATACAATGAAATTTCTATGCATTTATTGCTTGCGATGTTATTTTTCTTAATTAGTATTTCACAATATCCAATTAGAAATGTATTGCTTCCTTTTGGTTTGTTTTCTCCTCATTTAAAAATTGAAAAATTAAAAGCAAAGTTTTTATAAAAAAGAAAAGATTTAACAGCTTAAATAATTTGTTTTGCCGTTGAACAGAATAACGACTTTTGTCGACATAATACTGCCATTTATATCTATACTTTGCGTGAAAATAATCCTGCAGTTGCAGTTTTTGCAAACTTTGAAAGAAAAATCGATTTAAGGGAGATTATTCTATGAGAAACTATTGAGCAGTTTTCATTAAATATATGAGTAAACGTATTAAAATCGTAACCTTCTTTTATATTCTTAAATATAACAGTTCCTGATCCTGTGGTTGAATTAGAGTCAACATATGAATCTGAAATAGTCGAATTATAACCATCTATATCTTGCCCAAACATGTATTTTGCAGTGTTATTTAAAAATATGCAGTGATCTAAATTAGTTTTGGATATACAATAAAATAGAACTTGGTTTTTATCTGCTCCACATTTATTTCCAATAATATTACAATACGAAACTGTATGAGTTAATGAATAATCTGAAGAGGAAAATAAAAGCGAAAAACTTTCAATTTGAGCGTTTTCTCTAAATGTTGAAAAATTATATGTACCCGAATTTCCTAAAAGTCCAATAGTTATTGATGAATACATTTGTTGTTTGTGATGTTGTTATTATCAAAACATATATCGCCAAAAGAAATACCAAATGTGTAACTTCCTTTTTCTTCATTTTCTCCACATTTAAGAACAGAAACTTCAATTGCATAGTTTTTATTAGAAAGGTATTGCTTAGCAGCTTGAGCAAATGCCATAGCTTGCTCTGCTATTGACGCATAATAACATGTTCGATGTTGGACGAACTCTCCATCTGCTTGGCAGTTATAATAAACAGACCCTCCACCATATTCTGTGGTGGAACTACAATTGGTAAATACTGTTTCTTCAAGTAATGTACACACTTTATTAGTTCTTTGAATGCAAATTGCGCCAGTTTCTTTGCATTCTTTATAGAAACAAAGTAAAACATAATAATTATTGATACTGCTATTATCAAATAATAATACGGTCCCATTTTGTATATAGTCACATTTATCTTTACTACCAAAATATTGATCCCAGCTGGACTTTTTTGCATTTTTCAAATTTAATATGTGCATTTAAATATGCCGAAGATTGATTAGGTTTAATCATCTAGTAATGAATATTATTCTTCTCTTTGTTCTGTATCATAAAGTTCATCACTGCAAGATTTGTCTGTATTTTGTCGCATAATAAAGTCGTAAAAATATTTTTACGGGTGTGAACTATCCAAAGAAAAAGAATTTCCAATTTAAACTGTGACATCGCTAATGATCGAAAAATTAACAATTTTAATAAGGATCTAATTTGTAGAAATAACAACAAGAACCTCCAAAATCCAAAATACAAAGGGACGAACTTTAAATTGAATGGTCAATTTAAAGCAAGTATTCAATTTTTTGGTCAATTTAAAGCAATGAATGAGAAAAACTTTGAGCTTAGGGCTAATGAAGGTTTTTACAACGTAGATAGATAGACAAATGTATATGTCATCATTCCTATGAGTATGGTAGATTTCTATAAAAAGTGAGTGCAATATCACATTGCATTTCGAAACATGAGAGAAATAAGCATATATATACGTTATTACATATATATCTATATGCTATTCTATATTATTACAATGTTAAAATAAGAAAAGCTCTAAGAGTCTCATTTGAAATATAATCTATGTTATTTTTATATAACAATTATCAATGAGAATGTAAATTATATTTGATTAGACGATAAATGATGAATAGACTTAATTATTTATGATTAGACATGTGTGAATAGAAAAATTTGTTAACATTTATGAAGATAATGTGTTTTGATTGAGATTACATTTGTGCTTAGTGGATATTGCTATTATTGCATTTATATGTGTAAATTAGGTGCACTTTTCACTTGAATGTGATTATTGAATTTTAATTAGAGTTTAAATGCAGAGTATTGTTCCTTTACTGCATTTGTAAATCTCGAATAGCTTGCACTTTTTCACTTGAATGTGATTCATTGAATTTCAATTCAAGAAAGGAGTTTACAAATGCAGAGTATTGTTCCTTTACCCTGCATTTGTAAACTCCTTTCTCGAATAGCTTGCACTTTTTCACTTGAATGTGATTCATTGAATTTCAATTCAAGAAAGGAGTTTACAAATGCAGAGTATTGTTCCTTTACCCTGCATTTGTAAACTCCTTTCTCGAATAGCTTGCACTTTTTCACTTGAATGTGATTCATTGAATTTCAATTCAAGAAAGGAGTTTACAAATGCAGAGTATTGTTCCTTTACCCTGCATTTGTAAACTCCTTTCTCGAATAGCTTGCACTTTTTCACTTGAATGTGATTCATTGAATTTCAATTCAAGAAAGGAGTTTACAAATGCAGAGTATTGTTCCTTTACCCTGCATTTGTAAACTCCTTTCTCGAATAGCTTGCACTTTTTCACTTGAATGTGATTCATTGAATTTCAATTCAAGAAAGGAGTTTACAAATGCAGAGTATTGTTCCTTTACCCTGCATTTGTAAACTCCTTTCTTGAATATCTTCATTTCTTTTAATTATAAAGATCACATTCTGTATAAAACTCCTCAAATATCCTCAATTTCCCATTACAATAATAAATAACCATTTTCTATATTTCTTAAATTTCTCTAATCCTTAATTTTCTTATCAAATTTGTTATTTTTTCAATAATTTTTAAAATTTTCTAATATTTTTTGGAAATTTTTATTTAATTTTGTGAGAAATTTATTCAATTCTTATTATATAATAATATTATTCAAAAATATTGTTGTAATTTTTCAATGATTACGATAATTTTTAATTCAATTTTTAATCGAATGTTTTGATGGGACGAGCTTACTGAGCATTGGCTCATCCCATCAAAACATTCCATTCAAAACTCTGGCCTTCATCGAGGCCAGAGCTCACAATTCATCTCCTCAGAGCCAAGTTCCTCGACGGTCGTCCTCATTAGGCACGATCCGAGAGGAACTTGGCTCTTCATTAAAATCACAAGCTCTGGCCATTGCTAAGGCCAGAGCTTCGCAAACCATCCTCGGGGCCGGTTTCCTCAAAGACCGCCCTGATTCAGGGCGGCCGGAGAGGAATCCAGCTCCGAGAGAGTGCCCATACGAAGCTCTGGCCTTAGCAGTGGCCAGGGCTTTCAAAAACAATCCTCAGGGCCGAGTTTTGCGATGATCGTCGATCATGTCGACAGTCTCGCAAGAACTCGGCCCTGAAAGACATACAGATACATGCTCTGGCCCCAGCAAAGGCCAGGGCTTCGTTTTAAATACCCAGGGCCGGCTTTCTCAAATGCAGCCCTTATCCCGGGCGGCAGGAGCGGAATCCGGCCTTGGGATACTTACCAAACGAAGCTCTGACCCTAGCAAAGGCCAGAGCCTACAAATGCAATCCTCAGGGCCGATTTTGAGGGAGATCGTCCACATCATTGACGATCTCCTCTCATTTCGGCCCTGAAAGAAAGAAATACACAGGCCCTGACCATAGCAAAGGCCAGGGCTTCGCTTTAAATCCATAGGGCCGGCTTTCTCAAATGCCGCCCTTATCCCAGGCGGCAGGAGCGAAAACCGGCCATGGGAATCCTACAATACCAAGCCCTGGCTCCTACTGAGGCCAGAGCCTGCAAAATTCATCCTCAGGGCCGAGTTTTGCGATGATCATCCACATGATAGACATTCTCGCAAAACTCGGCGCCCTGAAAAGACGTATAATCACAGTCTCTGGCCTCTAGTAGAGGCCAGAGCCTCGCTTACATTACTCAGGGCCGGCTTTCTCAATGCCGTCCTGAATCTATGGCGCAGGAGAGAAATCCGGCCCTGGGAAGCAATGAAATACGAAGATCTGGCCTTATAAGAGGCCAGAATCTGCAAATACTCCCTTCTCTACAGATTATGATCCAATGTAACACAGAAAGCCTAGAAGGAAGCCCCTTTCTCAAGGTTAAGACTTCCTTCCTGGCTTTCTGATACTGGATGGAGTGGAGTTTGGCTTCCATTGCAACTCCTTCCAGGAAGATCAAATGATTACAACAAAAGTCATGGCAATTGTATTCTAACAC
>NC_067207.1:504251-522564 GCF_026262505.1 Trichomonas vaginalis G3 | reverse complement strand
CGGTTTTCGCTCCTGCCGCCTGGGATAAGGGCGGCATTTGAGAAAGCCGGCCCTATGGATTTAAAGCGAAGCCCTGGCCTTTGCTATGGTCAGGGCCTGTGTATTTCTTTCTTTCAGGGCCGAAATGAGAGGAGATCGTCAATGATGTGGACGATCTCCCTCAAAATCGGCCCTGAGGATTGCATTTGTAGGCTCTGGCCTTTGCTAGGGTCAGAGCTTCGTTTGGTAAGTATCCCAAGGCCGGATTCCGCTCCTGCCGCCCGGGATAAGGGCTGCATTTGAGAAAGCCGGCCCTGGGTATTTAAAACGAAGCCCTGGTCTTTGCTGGGGCCAGAGCATGTATCTGTATGTCTTTCAGGGCCGAGTTCTTGCGAGACTGTCGACATGATCGACGATCATCGCAAAACTCGGCCCTGAGGATTGTTTTTGAAAGCCCTGGCCACTGCTAAGGCCAGAGCTTCGTATGGGCACTCTCTCGGAGCTGGATTCCTCTCCGGCCGCCCTGAATCAGGGCGGTCTTTGAGGAAACCGGCCCCGAGGATGGTTTGCGAAGCTCTGGCCTTAGCAATGGCCAGAGCTTGTGATTTTAATGAAGAGCCAAGTTCCTCTCGGATCGTGCCTAATGAGGACGACCGTCGAGGAACTTGGCTCTGAGGAGATGAATTGTGAGCTCTGGCCTCGATGAAGGCCAGAGTTTTGAATGGAATGTTTTGATGGGATGAGCCAATGCTCAGTAAGCTCGTCCCATCAAAACATTCGATTAAAAATTGAATTAAAAATTATCGTAATCACTGAAAAATTACAACAATATTTTTGAATAATATTATTATATAATAAGAATTGAATAAATTTCTCACAAAATTAAATAAAAATTTCCAAAAAATATTAGAAAATTTTAAAAATTATTGAAAAAATAACAAATTTGATAAGAAAATTAAGGATTAGAGAAATTTAAGAAATATAGAAAATGGTTATTTATTATTGTAATGGGAAATTGAGGATATTTGAGGAGTTTTATACAGAATGTGATCTTTATAATTAAA
Organism: Trichomonas vaginalis G3; assembly: GCF_026262505.1. Classification (NCBI taxonomy): domain Eukaryota; phylum Parabasalia; order Trichomonadida; family Trichomonadidae; genus Trichomonas; species Trichomonas vaginalis. The sequence goes on along the minus strand of NC_067207.1, from coordinate 521,521 downwards.
AGAAATGAAGATATTCAAGAAAGGAGTTTACAAATGCAGGGTAAAGGAACAATACTCTGCATTTGTAAACTCCTTTCTTGAATTGAAATTCAATGAATCACATTCAAGTGAAAAAGTGCAAGCTATTCGAGAAAGGAGTTTACAAATGCAGGGTAAAGGAACAATACTCTGCATTTGTAAACTCCTTTCTTGAATTAAAATTCAATGAATCACATTCAAGTGAAAAAGTGCGAGTTTTCCTAATTTACACATATAAATGCAATATAATAGCAATATCCCACTAAGCACAAATGTAATCTCAATCAAAACACATTATCTTCATAAATGTTAACAAATTTTTCTATTCACACATGTCTAATCATAAATAATTAAGTCTATTCATCATTTATCGTCTAATCAAATATAATTTACATTCTCATTGATAATTGTTATATAAAAATAACATAGATTATATTTCAAATGAGACTCTTAGAGCTTTTCTTATTTTAACATTGTAATAATATAGAATAGCATATAGATATATATGTAATAACGTATATATATGCTTATTTCTCTCATGTTTCGAAATGCAATGTGATATTGCACTCACTTTTTATAGAAATCTACCATACTCATAGGAATGATGACATATACATTTGTCTATCTATCTACGTTGTAAAAACCTTCATTAGCCCTAAGCTCAAAGTTTTTCTCATTCATTGCTTTAAATTGACCAAAAAATTGAATACTTGCTTTAAATTGACCATTCAATTTAAAGTTCGTCCCTTTGTATTTTGGATTTTGGAGGTTCTTGTTGTTATTTCTACAAATTAGATCCTTATTAAAATTGTTAATTTTTCGATCATTAGCGATGTCACAGTTTAAATTGGAAATTCTTTTTCTTTGGATAGTTCACACCCGTAAAAATATTTTTACGACTTTATTATGCGACAAAATACAGACAAATCTTGCAGTGATGAACTTTATGATACAGAACAAAGAGAAGAATAATATTCATTACTAGATGATTAAACCTAATCAATCTTCGGCATATTTAAATGCACATATTAAATTTGAAAAATGCAAAAAAGTCCAGCTGGGATCAATATTTTGGTAGTAAAGATAAATGTGACTATATACAAAATGGGACCGTATTATTTGATAATAGCAGTATCAATAATTATTATGTTTTACTTTGTTTCTATAAAGAATGCAAAGAAACTGGCGCAATTTGCATTCAAAGAACTAATAAAGTGTGTACATTACTTGAAGAAACAGTATTTACCAATTGTAGTTCCACCACAGAATATGGTGGAGGGTCTGTTTATTATAACTGCCAAGCAGATGGAGAGTTCGTCCAACATCGAACATGTTATTATGCGTCAATAGCAGAGCAAGCTATGGCATTTGCTCAAGCTGCTAAGCAATACCTTTCTAATAAAAACTATGCAATTGAAGTTTCTGTTCTTAAATGTGGAGAAAATGAAGAAAAAGGAAGTTACACATTTGGTATTTCTTTTGGCGATATATGTTTTGATAATAACAACATCACAAACAACAAATGTATTCATCAATAACTATTGGACTTTTAGGAAATTCGGGTACATATAATTTTTCAACATTTAGAGAAAACGCTCAAATTGAAAGTTTTTCGCTTTTATTTTCCTCTTCAGATTATTCATTAACTCATACAGTTTCGTATTGTAATATTATTGGAAATAAATGTGGAGCAGATAAAAACCAAGTTCTATTTTATTGTATATCCAAAACTAATTTAGATCACTGCATATTTTTAAATAACACTGCAAAATACATGTTTGGGCAAGATATAGATGGTTATAATTCGACTATTTCAGATTCATATGTTGACTCTAATTCAACCACAGGATCAGGAACTGTTATATTTAAGAATATAAAAGAAGGTTACGATTTTAATACGTTTACTCATATATTTAATGAAAACTGCTCAATAGTTTCTCATAGAATAATCTCCCTTAAATCGATTTTTCTTTCAAAGTTTGCAAAAACTGCAACTGCAGGATTATTTTCACGCAAAGTATAGATATAAATGGCAGTATTATGTCGACAAAAGTCGTTATTCTGTTCAACGGCAAAACAAATTATTTAAGCTGTTAAATCTTTTCTTTTTTATAAAAACTTTGCTTTTAATTTTTCAATTTTTAAATGAGGAGAAAACAAACCAAAAGGAAGCAATACATTTCTAATTGGATATTGTGAAATACTAATTAAGAAAAATAACATCGCAAGCAATAAATGCATAGAAATTTCATTGTATCTGGATTTGCAGGATTTAAAAATAGGCGTTTATTAGTTTTGAGAGTGTATGAAATTTTTTTAACTTCAAATGAATTCTTAATATTAAATAAAGTAAATCAAACAATTTATAAAATAACAAATAAAAAAAAACAATATAGAAATAGAAATAATTAAGCACGAAGTTCGGAGACAGTTGGTAAGAAAGGTTTGAGTGCTTGTCGTGATGGATTCCATCCTTTAGGTAAAACTTTCGAAGGACGAGAATTTGTTACTTTCGGAATTACGATTGCTTTGTTTATCTTGTTCCCTTCGATTGCAGAGATAGATTGTGCTGTTGAAGGAACTGAACTGACTGGGAATCCACCGCCAATGAACTTGGCTGTGTTTCCTGCTATTTCTTCTGTTTTTGACTGTGTTGATGACCTCATCTCGTGGACTTTCTTCTTCTCCATGAAATATGATGATTTAGTGTAATTGAGTTCACCACGAACTTCTTCAACACTCTTCTTAAGTTCATCGATGTTACTTGAGCGATCAAACAGCTCTGTTTCGATCTCTTGAAGTTGTTTCGTCTTCATTTCGAGCTGTTCTTCAAGAATTCTAATTTCTTCATCACCGTCATCTTTCGTTTGACTTCCAACTTTCCTTTGTTCGCGAACAAGAAGTTTACGACGTTCTTCACGAAGAACTTTAAGTTTGTCGATTCGATAAAGACGTTCCATAAGTTTGTTTCGGAGTTCTTGTGTCATCTTGAGGAGATTAAGAAGTTCTGGATTCGATGCTTCTAAGAAACGCCATCTGTGGATATTCATCGGCGTTTCAAGTTCATCTTCAAGAGCACGAACACGACCTTGTTGGAAAAGGATTCCTTTCTCAAGATTTCGACATTCCGTTCGTAAATAAACGGAATGTTTCGATTTGTCCATCAATTTCTTCTGTTTTTCAACTTCGGACAACAATGTTTTCTTCAATTCGTCGACTTCATGGCATTTCTGTGTGTATGTTGCTGATTCTGATTTAAGACGGCCTTCAATAAGAACAATCTTCTCTTTTAATAGATCTAATGAATAAATTCTGTCATGAATCTGCTTTTGATAAAATAAGTTATATGTTGAATGCAATTGATTCAATATATTCGAACTCATCAACACTTTCATGAATATAAGAAAAATATGGAAAAAATTTAGCAAACCTATTGAAAATATTATTATTTGAATGATACACAATTTAATTGGGACAATGTCACGCCCGTAAAATATTTTTGCCATAATAATGTTAAAAAATGAACAAAAATCAGAACAAAGGGGAAGGCTACACTTTGACTATCTCAGATTCATATGTTGATTCAAATTCAACAAATGGACTTGTTATATTTAATAATCTAACAATAAACTCATTTTTTAACACTTTTAATCATTTATTTAATGAAAATTGTTCAATAAATTCTGGAAAAATTATCACTTATAATTTTTCATATCTTTCTACATTTGTAAAAACTGCTTCTGCAGGATTAGTTCCATCAAAAAAGTAAAAAAATACGCCATCATTAATTAATATCTTAAGATATTTTTAATGATATGTTTGCATTTGATTCAGATACTTAAATAAAAAGAAAATTTTTGTCAGTGAACAATTAAATTGCAAGTCAATAAGAATACCCTATACATTTTTAAGAGAATGCAATATCCGTCTCCAAAGCTTTTCCATTTCTCAATCTTCATGGAGAAATTGAATTAGTCTGTCTTCCCCACATATTCAAAATTGATTAGTTTCTCCTCTTCTCCTTGGAGAAAATCGAAATGAGCTCATTGGGTGCTTTGACCAAATTTAAAAATTTACCAAATATTGTGTTTTGTCAAGTAATAAACTGACATTTTAAATAGATAAATGTAAAAAATAGTGTATAGTTTTTCATTTTGGAGAAGTTTGTATTTTGGGACGAACTTTAAATTGAACGGTCAATTTAAAGCAAGTATTCAATTTTTTGGTCAATTTAAAGCAATCTTATATGTAGTTTGTTTTAAAGGCTTGATCAATAGCATATGATCAGTACTCGTTGAGTATGTTATGATGTTAAGAGATAATGGATAGTACACTTTAATATTGAAATTGAATTTGGATTATTATGCAATATTCTATAATATATATTATGATGATCATAAGAATGTGTTGTATGTGATGACACTTAAGTATCATTGATATTTTTTAATTATTGAAAAAGTTAGTAAATAATATTTCTTAATGTGGTGTTCTATTCCGTGAATTCAATAATCACTGTTTTAGAATTTATAAGTATAAGCTGAAAATGATAAGCTTAGAATGACAAGCTGATGATGCCGGGATAAAAAATAATAATCTGTCAAAATGGTTATTTTAATAATAAATAATATAAGAAGGTTAGGAAATGGACTTTGACCTTGAGAAAAAGCCCATCTTCTAACTTTCAGACGAATTTTGGTTAACATTGCGAGTGTCTGCTGCAAATCTCTGCTGAAGCAGCAGGCACTCGCAATTGTAGGCCATGGCAATTGTATTTATAGTGTTAGAATACAATTGCCATGACTTTTGTGTAATCATTTGATCTTCCTGGAAGGAGTTGCAATGGAAGCCAAACTCCACTCCATCCAGTATCAGAAAGCCAGGAAGGAAGTCTTAACCTTGAGAAAGGGCTTCCTTCTAGGCTTTCTGTGTTACATTGGATCATAATCTGTAGAGAAGGGAGTATTTGCAGATTCTGGCCTCTTATAAGGCCAGATCTTCGTATTTCATGCTTCCCAGGGCCGGATTTCTCTCCTGCCGCCATAGATCAGGACGGCATTTGAGAAAGCCGGCCCTGAGTAATGTAAGCGAGGCTCTGGCCTCTACTGAGGCCAGAGACTGTGATATTACGTCTTTCAGGGCCGAGTTTCTGCGAGAATGTCTATCATGTGGATGATCATCGCAAAACTCGGCCCTGAGGATGAATTTTGCAGGCTCTGGCCTCAGTAGGAGCCAGGGCTTGGTATTGTAGGATTCCCATGGCCGGTTTTCGCTCCTGCCGCCTGGGATAAGGGCGGCATTTGAGAAAGCCGGCCCTATGGATTTAAAGCGAAGCCCTGGCCTTTGCTATGGTCAGGGCCTGTGTATTTCTTTCTTTCAGGGCCGAAATGAGAGGAGATCGTCAATGATGTGGACGATCTCCCTCAAAATCGGCCCTGAGGATTGCATTTGTAGGCTCTGGCCTTTGCTAGGGTCAGAGCTTCGTTTGGTAAGTATCCCAAGGCCGGATTCCGCTCCTGCCGCCCGGGATAAGGGCTGCATTTGAGAAAGCCGGCCCTGGGTATTTAAAACGAAGCCCTGGTCTTTGCTGGGGCCAGAGCATGTATCTGTATGTCTTTCAGGGCCGAGTTCTTGCGAGACTGTCGACATGATCGACGATCATCGCAAAACTCGGCCCTGAGGATTGTTTTTGAAAGCCCTGGCCACTGCTAAGGCCAGAGCTTCGTATGGGCACTCTCTCGGAGCTGGATTCCTCTCCGGCCGCCCTGAATCAGGGCGGTCTTTGAGGAAACCGGCCCGAGGATGGTTTGCGAAGCTCTGGCCTTAGCAATGGCCAGAGCTTGTGATTTTAATGAAGAGCCAAGTTCCTCTCGGATCGTGCCTAATGAGGACGACCGTCGAGGAACTTGGCTCTGAGGAGATGAATTGTGAGCTCTGGCCTCGATGAAGGCCAGAGTTTTGAATGGAATGTTTTGATGGGATGAGCCAATGCTCAGTAAGCTCGTCCCATCAAAACATTCGATTAAAAATTGAATTAAAAATTATCGTAATCACTGAAAAATTACAACAATATTTTTGAATAATATTATTATATAATAAGAATTGAATAAATTTCTCACAAAATTAAATAAAAATTTCCAAAAAATATTAGAAAATTTTAAAAATTATTGAAAAAATAACAAATTTGATAAGAAAATTAAGGATTAGAGAAATTTAAGAAATATAGAAAATGGTTATTTATTATTGTAATGGGAAATTGAGGATATTTGAGGAGTTTTATACAGAATGTGATCTTTATAATTAAAAGAAATGAAGATATTCAAGAAAGGAGTTTACAAATGCAGGGTAAAGGAACAATACTCTGCATTTGTAAACTCCTTTCTTGAATTGAAATTCAATGAATCACATTCAAGTGAAAAAGTGCAAGCTATTCGAGAAAGGAGTTTACAAATGCAGGGTAAAGGAACAATACTCTGCATTTGTAAACTCCTTTCTTGAATTAAAATTCAATGAATCACATTCAAGTGAAAAAGTGCGAGTTTTCCTAATTTACACATATAAATGCAATATAATAGCAATATCCCACTAAGCACAAATGTAATCTCAATCAAAACACATTATCTTCATAAATGTTAACAAATTTTTCTATTCACACATGTCTAATCATAAATAATTAAGTCTATTCATCATTTATCGTCTAATCAAATATAATTTACATTCTCATTGATAATTGTTATATAAAAATAACATAGATTATATTTCAAATGAGACTCTTAGAGCTTTTCTTATTTTAACATTGTAATAATATAGAATAGCATATAGATATATATGTAATAACGTATATATATGCTTATTTCTCTCATGTTTCGAAATGCAATGTGATATTGCACTCACTTTTTATAGAAATCTACCATACTCATAGGAATGATGACATATACATTTGTCTATCTATCTACGTTGTAAAAACCTTCATTAGCCCTAAGCTCAAAGTTTTTCTCATTCATTGCTTTAAATTGACCAAAAAATTGAATACTTGCTTTAAATTGACCATTCAATTTAAAGTTCGTCCCTTTGTATTTTGGATTTTGGAGGTTCTTGTTGTTATTTCTACAAATTAGATCCTTATTAAAATTGTTAATTTTTCGATCATTAGCGATGTCACAGTTTAAATTGGAAATTCTTTTTCTTTGGATAGTTCACACCCGTAAAAATATTTTTACGACTTTATTATGCGACAAAATACAGACAAATCTTGCAGTGATGAACTTTATGATACAGAACAAAGAGAAGAATAATATTCATTACTAGATGATTAAACCTAATCAATCTTCGGCATATTTAAATGCACATATTAAATTTGAAAAATGCAAAAAAGTCCAGCTGGGATCAATATTTTGGTAGTAAAGATAAATGTGACTATATACAAAATGGGACCGTATTATTTGATAATAGCAGTATCAATAATTATTATGTTTTACTTTGTTTCTATAAAGAATGCAAAGAAACTGGCGCAATTTGCATTCAAAGAACTAATAAAGTGTGTACATTACTTGAAGAAACAGTATTTACCAATTGTAGTTCCACCACAGAATATGGTGGAGGGTCTGTTTATTATAACTGCCAAGCAGATGGAGAGTTCGTCCAACATCGAACATGTTATTATGCGTCAATAGCAGAGCAAGCTATGGCATTTGCTCAAGCTGCTAAGCAATACCTTTCTAATAAAAACTATGCAATTGAAGTTTCTGTTCTTAAATGTGGAGAAAATGAAGAAAAAGGAAGTTACACATTTGGTATTTCTTTTGGCGATATATGTTTTGATAATAACAACATCACAAACAACAAATGTATTCATCAATAACTATTGGACTTTTAGGAAATTCGGGTACATATAATTTTTCAACATTTAGAGAAAACGCTCAAATTGAAAGTTTTTCGCTTTTATTTTCCTCTTCAGATTATTCATTAACTCATACAGTTTCGTATTGTAATATTATTGGAAATAAATGTGGAGCAGATAAAAACCAAGTTCTATTTTATTGTATATCCAAAACTAATTTAGATCACTGCATATTTTTAAATAACACTGCAAAATACATGTTTGGGCAAGATATAGATGGTTATAATTCGACTATTTCAGATTCATATGTTGACTCTAATTCAACCACAGGATCAGGAACTGTTATATTTAAGAATATAAAAGAAGGTTACGATTTTAATACGTTTACTCATATATTTAATGAAAACTGCTCAATAGTTTCTCATAGAATAATCTCCCTTAAATCGATTTTTCTTTCAAAGTTTGCAAAAACTGCAACTGCAGGATTATTTTCACGCAAAGTATAGATATAAATGGCAGTATTATGTCGACAAAAGTCGTTATTCTGTTCAACGGCAAAACAAATTATTTAAGCTGTTAAATCTTTTCTTTTTATAAAAACTTTGCTTTTAATTTTTCAATTTTTAAATGAGGAGAAAACAAACCAAAAGGAAGCAATACATTTCTAATTGGATATTGTGAAATACTAATTAAGAAAAATAACATCGCAAGCAATAAATGCATAGAAATTTCATTGTATCTGGATTTGCAGGATTTAAAAATAGGCGTTTATTAGTTTTGAGAGTGTATGAAATTTTTTTAACTTCAAATGAATTCTTAATATTAAATAAAGTAAATCAAACAATTTATAAAATAACAAATAAAAAAAAACAATATAGAAATAGAAATAATTAAGCACGAAGTTCGGAGACAGTTGGTAAGAAAGGTTTGAGTGCTTGTCGTGATGGATTCCATCCTTTAGGTAAAACTTTCGAAGGACGAGAATTTGTTACTTTCGGAATTACGATTGCTTTGTTTATCTTGTTCCCTTCGATTGCAGAGATAGATTGTGCTGTTGAAGGAACTGAACTGACTGGGAATCCACCGCCAATGAACTTGGCTGTGTTTCCTGCTATTTCTTCTGTTTTTGACTGTGTTGATGACCTCATCTCGTGGACTTTCTTCTTCTCCATGAAATATGATGATTTAGTGTAATTGAGTTCACCACGAACTTCTTCAACACTCTTCTTAAGTTCATCGATGTTACTTGAGCGATCAAACAGCTCTGTTTCGATCTCTTGAAGTTGTTTCGTCTTCATTTCGAGCTGTTCTTCAAGAATTCTAATTTCTTCATCACCGTCATCTTTCGTTTGACTTCCAACTTTCCTTTGTTCGCGAACAAGAAGTTTACGACGTTCTTCACGAAGAACTTTAAGTTTGTCGATTCGATAAAGACGTTCCATAAGTTTGTTTCGGAGTTCTTGTGTCATCTTGAGGAGATTAAGAAGTTCTGGATTCGATGCTTCTAAGAAACGCCATCTGTGGATATTCATCGGCGTTTCAAGTTCATCTTCAAGAGCACGAACACGACCTTGTTGGAAAAGGATTCCTTTCTCAAGATTTCGACATTCCGTTCGTAAATAAACGGAATGTTTCGATTTGTCCATCAATTTCTTCTGTTTTTCAACTTCGGACAACAATGTTTTCTTCAATTCGTCGACTTCATGGCATTTCTGTGTGTATGTTGCTGATTCTGATTTAAGACGGCCTTCAATAAGAACAATCTTCTCTTTTAATAGATCTAATGAATAAATTCTGTCATGAATCTGCTTTTGATAAAATAAGTTATATGTTGAATGCAATTGATTCAATATATTCGAACTCATCAACACTTTCATGAATATAAGAAAAATATGGAAAAAATTTAGCAAACCTATTGAAAATATTATTATTTGAATGATACACAATTTAATTGGGACAATGTCACGCCCGTAAAATATTTTTGCCATAATAATGTTAAAAAATGAACAAAAATCAGAACAAAGGGGAAGGCTACACTTTGACTATCTCAGATTCATATGTTGATTCAAATTCAACAAATGGACTTGTTATATTTAATAATCTAACAATAAACTCATTTTTTAACACTTTTAATCATTTATTTAATGAAAATTGTTCAATAAATTCTGGAAAAATTATCACTTATAATTTTTCATATCTTTCTACATTTGTAAAAACTGCTTCTGCAGGATTAGTTCCATCAAAAAAGTAAAAAAATACGCCATCATTAATTAATATCTTAAGATATTTTTAATGATATGTTTGCATTTGATTCAGATACTTAAATAAAAAGAAAATTTTTGTCAGTGAACAATTAAATTGCAAGTCAATAAGAATACCCTATACATTTTTAAGAGAATGCAATATCCGTCTCCAAAGCTTTTCCATTTCTCAATCTTCATGGAGAAATTGAATTAGTCTGTCTTCCCCACATATTCAAAATTGATTAGTTTCTCCTCTTCTCCTTGGAGAAAATCGAAATGAGCTCATTGGGTGCTTTGACCAAATTTAAAAATTTACCAAATATTGTGTTTTGTCAAGTAATAAACTGACATTTTAAATAGATAAATGTAAAAAATAGTGTATAGTTTTTCATTTTGGAGAAGTTTGTATTTTGGGACGAACTTTAAATTGAACGGTCAATTTAAAGCAAGTATTCAATTTTTTGGTCAATTTAAAGCAATCTTATATGTAGTTTGTTTTAAAGGCTTGATCAATAGCATATGATCAGTACTCGTTGAGTATGTTATGATGTTAAGAGATAATGGATAGTACACTTTAATATTGAAATTGAATTTGGATTATTATGCAATATTCTATAATATATATTATGATGATCATAAGAATGTGTTGTATGTGATGACACTTAAGTATCATTGATATTTTTTAATTATTGAAAAAGTTAGTAAATAATATTTCTTAATGTGGTGTTCTATTCCGTGAATTCAATAATCACTGTTTTAGAATTTATAAGTATAAGCTGAAAATGATAAGCTTAGAATGACAAGCTGATGATGCCGGGATAAAAAATAATAATCTGTCAAAATGGTTATTTTAATAATAAATAATATAAGAAGGTTAGGAAATGGACTTTGACCTTGAGAAAAAGCCCATCTTCTAACTTTCAGACGAATTTTGGTTAACATTGCGAGTGTCTGCTGCAAATCTCTGCTGAAGCAGCAGGCACTCGCAATTGTAGGCCATGGCAATTGTATTTATAGTGTTAGAATACAATTGCCATGACTTTTGTGTAATCATTTGATCTTCCTGGAAGGAGTTGCAATGGAAGCCAAACTCCACTCCATCCAGTATCAGAAAGCCAGGAAGGAAGTCTTAACCTTGAGAAAGGGCTTCCTTCTAGGCTTTCTGTGTTACATTGGATCATAATCTGTAGAGAAGGGAGTATTTGCAGATTCTGGCCTCTTATAAGGCCAGATCTTCGTATTTCATGCTTCCCAGGGCCGGATTTCTCTCCTGCCGCCATAGATCAGGACGGCATTTGAGAAAGCCGGCCCTGAGTAATGTAAGCGAGGCTCTGGCCTCTACTGAGGCCAGAGACTGTGATATTACGTCTTTCAGGGCCGAGTTTCTGCGAGAATGTCTATCATGTGGATGATCATCGCAAAACTCGGCCCTGAGGATGAATTTTGCAGGCTCTGGCCTCAGTAGGAGCCAGGGCTTGGTATTGTAGGATTCCCATGGCCGGTTTTCGCTCCTGCCGCCTGGGATAAGGGCGGCATTTGAGAAAGCCGGCCCTATGGATTTAAAGCGAAGCCCTGGCCTTTGCTATGGTCAGGGCCTGTGTATTTCTTTCTTTCAGGGCCGAAATGAGAGGAGATCGTCAATGATGTGGACGATCTCCCTCAAAATCGGCCCTGAGGATTGCATTTGTAGGCTCTGGCCTTTGCTAGGGTCAGAGCTTCGTTTGGTAAGTATCCCAAGGCCGGATTCCGCTCCTGCCGCCCGGGATAAGGGCTGCATTTGAGAAAGCCGGCCCTGGGTATTTAAAACGAAGCCCTGGTCTTTGCTGGGGCCAGAGCATGTATCTGTATGTCTTTCAGGGCCGAGTTCTTGCGAGACTGTCGACATGATCGACGATCATCGCAAAACTCGGCCCTGAGGATTGTTTTTGAAAGCCCTGGCCACTGCTAAGGCCAGAGCTTCGTATGGGCACTCTCTCGGAGCTGGATTCCTCTCCGGCCGCCCTGAATCAGGGCGGTCTTTGAGGAAACCGGCCCCGAGGATGGTTTGCGAAGCTCTGGCCTTAGCAATGGCCAGAGCTTGTGATTTTAATGAAGAGCCAAGTTCCTCTCGGATCGTGCCTAATGAGGACGACCGTCGAGGAACTTGGCTCTGAGGAGATGAATTGTGAGCTCTGGCCTCGATGAAGGCCAGAGTTTTGAATGGAATGTTTTGATGGGATGAGCCAATGCTCAGTAAGCTCGTCCCATCAAAACATTCGATTAAAAATTGAATTAAAAATTATCGTAATCACTGAAAAATTACAACAATATTTTTGAATAATATTATTATATAATAAGAATTGAATAAATTTCTCACAAAATTAAATAAAAATTTCCAAAAAATATTAGAAAATTTTAAAAATTATTGAAAAAATAACAAATTTGATAAGAAAATTAAGGATTAGAGAAATTTAAGAAATATAGAAAATGGTTATTTATTATTGTAATGGGAAATTGAGGATATTTGAGGAGTTTTATACAGAATGTGATCTTTATAATTAAAAGAAATGAAGATATTCAAGAAAGGAGTTTACAAATGCAGGGTAAAGGAACAATACTCTGCATTTGTAAACTCCTTTCTTGAATTGAAATTCAATGAATCACATTCAAGTGAAAAAGTGCAAGCTATTCGAGAAAGGAGTTTACAAATGCAGGGTAAAGGAACAATACTCTGCATTTGTAAACTCCTTTCTTGAATTGAAATTCAATGAATCACATTCAAGTGAAAAAGTGCAAGCTATTCGAGAAAGGAGTTTACAAATGCAGGGTAAAGGAACAATACTCTGCATTTGTAAACTCCTTTCTTGAATTGAAATTCAATGAATCACATTCAAGTGAAAAAGTGCAAGCTATTCGAGAAAGGAGTTTACAAATGCAGGGTAAAGGAACAATACTCTGCATTTGTAAACTCCTTTCTTGAATTGAAATTCAATGAATCACATTCAAGTGAAAAAGTGCAAGCTATTCGAGAAAGGAGTTTACAAATGCAGGGTAAAGGAACAATACTCTGCATTTGTAAACTCCTTTCTTGAATTAAAATTCAATGAATCACATTCAAGTGAAAAAGTGCGAGTTTTCCTAATTTACACATATAAATGCAATATAATAGCAATATCCCACTAAGCACAAATGTAATCTCAATCAAAACACATTATCTTCATAAATGTTAACAAATTTTTCTATTCACACATGTCTAATCATAAATAATTAAGTCTATTCATCATTTATCGTCTAATCAAATATAATTTACATTCTCATTGATAATTGTTATATAAAAATAACATAGATTATATTTCAAATGAGACTCTTAGAGCTTTTCTTATTTTAACATTGTAATAATATAGAATAGCATATAGATATATATGTAATAACGTATATATATGCTTATTTCTCTCATGTTTCGAAATGCAATGTGATATTGCACTCACTTTTTATAGAAATCTACCATACTCATAGGAATGATGACATATACATTTGTCTATCTATCTACGTTGTAAAAACCTTCATTAGCCCTAAGCTCAAAGTTTTTCTCATTCATTGCTTTAAATTGACCAAAAAATTGAATACTTGCTTTAAATTGACCATTCAATTTAAAGTTCGTCCCTTTGTATTTTGGATTTTGGAGGTTCTTGTTGTTATTTCTACAAATTAGATCCTTATTAAAATTGTTAATTTTTCGATCATTAGCGATGTCACAGTTTAAATTGGAAATTCTTTTTCTTTGGATAGTTCACACCCGTAAAAATATTTTTACGACTTTATTATGCGACAAAATACAGACAAATCTTGCAGTGATGAACTTTATGATACAGAACAAAGAGAAGAATAATATTCATTACTAGATGATTAAACCTAATCAATCTTCGGCATATTTAAATGCACATATTAAATTTGAAAAATGCAAAAAAGTCCAGCTGGGATCAATATTTTGGTAGTAAAGATAAATGTGACTATATACAAAATGGGACCGTATTATTTGATAATAGCAGTATCAATAATTATTATGTTTTACTTTGTTTCTATAAAGAATGCAAAGAAACTGGCGCAATTTGCATTCAAAGAACTAATAAAGTGTGTACATTACTTGAAGAAACAGTATTTACCAATTGTAGTTCCACCACAGAATATGGTGGAGGGTCTGTTTATTATAACTGCCAAGCAGATGGAGAGTTCGTCCAACATCGAACATGTTATTATGCGTCAATAGCAGAGCAAGCTATGGCATTTGCTCAAGCTGCTAAGCAATACCTTTCTAATAAAAACTATGCAATTGAAGTTTCTGTTCTTAAATGTGGAGAAAATGAAGAAAAAGGAAGTTACACATTTGGTATTTCTTTTGGCGATATATGTTTTGATAATAACAACATCACAAACAACAAATGTATTCATCAATAACTATTGGACTTTTAGGAAATTCGGGTACATATAATTTTTCAACATTTAGAGAAAACGCTCAAATTGAAAGTTTTTCGCTTTTATTTCCTCTTCAGATTATTCATTAACTCATACAGTTTCGTATTGTAATATTATTGGAAATAAATGTGGAGCAGATAAAAACCAAGTTCTATTTTATTGTATATCCAAAACTAATTTAGATCACTGCATATTTTTAAATAACACTGCAAAATACATGTTTGGGCAAGATATAGATGGTTATAATTCGACTATTTCAGATTCATATGTTGACTCTAATTCAACCACAGGATCAGGAACTGTTATATTTAAGAATATAAAAGAAGGTTACGATTTTAATACGTTTACTCATATATTTAATGAAAACTGCTCAATAGTTTCTCATAGAATAATCTCCCTTAAATCGATTTTTCTTTCAAAGTTTGCAAAAACTGCAACTGCAGGATTATTTTCACGCAAAGTATAGATATAAATGGCAGTATTATGTCGACAAAAGTCGTTATTCTGTTCAACGGCAAAACAAATTATTTAAGCTGTTAAATCTTTTCTTTTTTATAAAAACTTTGCTTTTAATTTTTCAATTTTTAAATGAGGAGAAAACAAACCAAAAGGAAGCAATACATTTCTAATTGGATATTGTGAAATACTAATTAAGAAAAATAACATCGCAAGCAATAAATGCATAGAAATTTCATTGTATCTGGATTTGCAGGATTTAAAAATAGGCGTTTATTAGTTTTGAGAGTGTATGAAATTTTTTTAACTTCAAATGAATTCTTAATATTAAATAAAGTAAATCAAACAATTTATAAAATAACAAATAAAAAAAAACAATATAGAAATAGAAATAATTAAGCACGAAGTTCGGAGACAGTTGGTAAGAAAGGTTTGAGTGCTTGTCGTGATGGATTCCATCCTTTAGGTAAAACTTTCGAAGGACGAGAATTTGTTACTTTCGGAATTACGATTGCTTTGTTTATCTTGTTCCCTTCGATTGCAGAGATAGATTGTGCTGTTGAAGGAACTGAACTGACTGGGAATCCACCGCCAATGAACTTGGCTGTGTTTCCTGCTATTTCTTCTGTTTTTGACTGTGTTGATGACCTCATCTCGTGGACTTTCTTCTTCTCCATGAAATATGATGATTTAGTGTAATTGAGTTCACCACGAACTTCTTCAACACTCTTCTTAAGTTCATCGATGTTACTTGAGCGATCAAACAGCTCTGTTTCGATCTCTTGAAGTTGTTTCGTCTTCATTTCGAGCTGTTCTTCAAGAATTCTAATTTCTTCATCACCGTCATCTTTCGTTTGACTTCCAACTTTCCTTTGTTCGCGAACAAGAAGTTTACGACGTTCTTCACGAAGAACTTTAAGTTTGTCGATTCGATAAAGACGTTCCATAAGTTTGTTTCGGAGTTCTTGTGTCATCTTGAGGAGATTAAGAAGTTCTGGATTCGATGCTTCTAAGAAACGCCATCTGTGGATATTCATCGGCGTTTCAAGTTCATCTTCAAGAGCACGAACACGACCTTGTTGGAAAAGGATTCCTTTCTCAAGATTTCGACATTCCGTTCGTAAATAAACGGAATGTTTCGATTTGTCCATCAATTTCTTCTGTTTTCAACTTCGGACAACAATGTTTTCTTCAATTCGTCGACTTCATGGCATTTCTGTGTGTATGTTGCTGATTCTGATTTAAGACGGCCTTCAATAAGAACAATCTTCTCTTTTAATAGATCTAATGAATAAATTCTGTCATGAATCTGCTTTTGATAAAATAAGTTATATGTTGAATGCAATTGATTCAATATATTCGAACTCATCAACACTTTCATGAATATAAGAAAAATATGGAAAAAATTTAGCAAACCTATTGAAAATATTATTATTTGAATGATACACAATTTAATTGGGACAATGTCACGCCCGTAAAATATTTTTGCCATAATAATGTTAAAAAATGAACAAAAATCAGAACAAAGGGGAAGGCTACACTTTGACTATCTCAGATTCATATGTTGATTCAAATTCAACAAATGGACTTGTTATATTTAATAATCTAACATAAACTCATTTTTTAACACTTTTAATCATTTATTTAATGAAAATTGTTCAATAAATTCTGGAAAAATTATCACTTATAATTTTTCATATCTTTCTACATTTGTAAAAACTGCTTCTGCAGGATTAGTTCCATCAAAAAAGTAAAAAAATACGCCATCATTAATTAATATCTTAAGATATTTTTAATGATATGTTTGCATTTGATTCAGATACTTAAATAAAAAGAAAATTTTTGTCAGTGAACAATTAAATTGCAAGTCAATAAGAATACCCTATACATTTTTAAGAGAATGCAATATCCGTCTCCAAAGCTTTTCCATTTCTCAATCTTCATGGAGAAATTGAATTAGTCTGTCTTCCCCACATATTCAAAATTGATTAGTTTCTCCTCTTCTCCTTGGAGAAAATCGAAATGAGCTCATTGGGTGCTTTGACCAAATTTAAAAATTTACCAAATATTGTGTTTTGTCAAGTAATAAACTGACATTTTAAATAGATAAATGTAAAAAATAGTGTATAGTTTTTCATTTTGGAGAAGTTTGTATTTTGGGACGAACTTTAAATTGAACGGTCAATTTAAAGCAAGTATTCAATTTTTTGGTCAATTTAAAGCAATCTTATATGTAGTTTGTTTTAAAGGCTTGATCAAATAGC
>NC_067207.1:499908-504151 GCF_026262505.1 Trichomonas vaginalis G3 | reverse complement strand
TCTGCAGGATTAGTTCCATCAAAAAAGTAAAAAAATACGCCATCATTAATTAATATCTTAAGATATTTTTAATGATATGTTTGCATTTGATTCAGATACTTAAATAAAAAGAAAATTTTTGTCAGTGAACAATTAAATTGCAAGTCAATAAGAATACCCTATACATTTTTAAGAGAATGCAATATCCGTCTCCAAAGCTTTTCCATTTCTCAATCTTCATGGAGAAATTGAATTAGTCTGTCTTCCCCACATATTCAAAATTGATTAGTTTCTCCTCTTCTCCTTGGAGAAAATCGAAATGAGCTCATTGGGTGCTTTGACCAAATTTAAAAATTTACCAAATATTGTGTTTTGTCAAGTAATAAACTGACATTTTAAATAGATAAATGTAAAAAATAGTGTATAGTTTTTCATTTTGGAGAAGTTTGTATTTTGGGACGAACTTTAAATTGAACGGTCAATTTAAAGCAAGTATTCAATTTTTTGGTCAATTTAAAGCAATCTTATATGTAGTTTGTTTTAAAGGCTTGATCAATAGCATATGATCAGTACTCGTTGAGTATGTTATGATGTTAAGAGATAATGGATAGTACACTTTAATATTGAAATTGAATTTGGATTATTATGCAATATTCTATAATATATATTATGATGATCATAAGAATGTGTTGTATGTGATGACACTTAAGTATCATTGATATTTTTTAATTATTGAAAAAGTTAGTAAATAATATTTCTTAATGTGGTGTTCTATTCCGTGAATTCAATAATCACTGTTTTAGAATTTATAAGTATAAGCTGAAAATGATAAGCTTAGAATGACAAGCTGATGATGCCGGGATAAAAAATAATAATCTGTCAAAATGGTTATTTTAATAATAAAATAATTAAGAAGGTTAGGAAATGGACTTTGACCTTGAGAAAAAGCCCATCTTCTAACTTTCAGACGAATTTTGGTTAACATTGCGAGTGTCTGCTGCAAATCTCTGCTGAAGCAGCAGGCACTCGCAATTGTAGGCCATGGCAATTGTATTTATAGTGTTAGAATACAATTGCCATGACTTTTGTGTAATCATTTGATCTTCCTGGAAGGAGTTGCAATGGAAGCCAAACTCCACTCCATCCAGTATCAGAAAGCCAGGAAGGAAGTCTTAACCTTGAGAAAGGGCTTCCTTCTAGGCTTTCTGTGTTACATTGGATCATAATCTGTAGAGAAGGGAGTATTTGCAGATTCTGGCCTCTTATAAGGCCAGATCTTCGTATTTCATGCTTCCCAGGGCCGGATTTCTCTCCTGCCGCCATAGATCAGGACGGCATTTGAGAAAGCCGGCCCTGAGTAATGTAAGCGAGGCTCTGGCCTCTACTGAGGCCAGAGACTGTGATATTACGTCTTTCAGGGCCGAGTTTCTGCGAGAATGTCTATCATGTGGATGATCATCGCAAAACTCGGCCCTGAGGATGAATTTTGCAGGCTCTGGCCTCAGTAGGAGCCAGGGCTTGGTATTGTAGGATTCCCATGGCCGGTTTTCGCTCCTGCCGCCTGGGATAAGGGCGGCATTTGAGAAAGCCGGCCCTATGGATTTAAAGCGAAGCCCTGGCCTTTGCTATGGTCAGGGCCTGTGTATTTCTTTCTTTCAGGGCCGAAATGAGAGGAGATCGTCAATGATGTGGACGATCTCCCTCAAAATCGGCCCTGAGGATTGCATTTGTAGGCTCTGGCCTTTGCTAGGGTCAGAGCTTCGTTTGGTAAGTATCCCAAGGCCGGATTCCGCTCCTGCCGCCCGGGATAAGGGCTGCATTTGAGAAAGCCGGCCCTGGGTATTTAAAACGAAGCCCTGGCCTTTGCTGGGGCCAGAGCATGTATCTGTATGTCTTTCAGGGCCGAGTTCTTGCGAGACTGTCGACATGATCGACGATCATCGCAAAACTCGGCCCTGAGGATTGTTTTTGAAAGCCCTGGCCACTGCTAAGGCCAGAGCTTCGTATGGGCACTCTCTCGGAGCTGGATTCCTCTCCGGCCGCCCTGAATCAGGGCGGTCTTTGAGGAAACCGGCCCCGAGGATGGTTTGCGAAGCTCTGGCCTTAGCAATGGCCAGAGCTTGTGATTTTAATGAAGAGCCAAGTTCCTCTCGGATCGTGCCTAATGAGGACGACCGTCGAGGAACTTGGCTCTGAGGAGATGAATTGTGAGCTCTGGCCTCGATGAAGGCCAGAGTTTTGAATGGAATGTTTTGATGGGATGAGCCAATGCTCAGTAAGCTCGTCCCATCAAAACATTCGATTAAAAATTGAATTAAAAATTATCGTAATCATTGAAAAATTACAACAATATTTTTGAATAATATTATTTATAATAAGAATTGAATAAATTTCTCACAAAATTAAATAAAAATTTCCAAAAAATATTAGAAAATTTTAAAAATTATTGAAAAAATAACAAATTTGATAAGAAAATTAAGGATTAGAGAAATTTAAGAAATATAGAAAATGGTTATTTATTATTGTAATGGGAAATTGAGGATATTTGAGGAGTTTTATACAGAATGTGATCTTTATAATTAAAAGAAATGAAGATATTCAAGAAAGGAGTTTACAAATGCAGGGTAAAGGAACAATACTCTGCATTTGTAAACTCCTTTCTTGAATTGAAATTCAATGAATCACATTCAAGTGAAAAAGTGCAAGCTATTCGAGAAAGGAGTTTACAAATGCAGGGTAAAGGAACAATACTCTGCATTTGTAAACTCCTTTCTTGAATTGAAATTCAATGAATCACATTCAAGTGAAAAAGTGCAAGCTATTCGAGAAAGGAGTTTACAAATGCAGGGTAAAGGAACAATACTCTGCATTTGTAAACTCCTTTCTTGAATTGAAATTCAATGAATCACATTCAAGTGAAAAAGTGCAAGCTATTCGAGAAAGGAGTTTACAAATGCAGGGTAAAGGAACAATACTCTGCATTTGTAAACTCCTTTCTTGAATTGAAATTCAATGAATCACATTCAAGTGAAAAAGTGCAAGCTATTCGAGAAAGGAGTTTACAAATGCAGGGTAAAGGAACAATACTCTGCATTTGTAAACTCCTTTCTTGAATTGAAATTCAATGAATCACATTCAAGTGAAAAAGTGCAAGCTATTCGAGAAAGGAGTTTACAAATGCAGGGTAAAGGAACAATACTCTGCATTTGTAAACTCCTTTCTTGAATTAAAATTCAATGAATCACATTCAAGTGAAAAAGTGCGAGTTTTCCTAATTTACACTATAAATGCAATATAATAGCAATATCCCACTAAGCACAAATGTAATCTCAATCAAAACACATTATCTTCATAAATGTTAACAAATTTTTCTATTCACACATGTCTAATCATAAATAATTAAGTCTATTCATCATTTATCGTCTAATCAAATATAATTTACATTCTCATTGATAATTGTTATATAAAAATAACATAGATTATATTTCAAATGAGACTCTTAGAGCTTTTTTTATTTTAACATTGTAAAATATAGAATAGCATATAGATATATATGTAATACGTATATATATCTTATTTCTCTCATGTTTCGAAATGCAATGTGATATTGCACTCACTTTTTATAGAAATCTACCATACTCATAGGAATGATGACATATACATTTGTCTATCTATCTACGTTGTAAAAACCTTCATTAGCCCTAAGCTCAAAGTTTTTCTCATTCATTGCTTTAAATTGACCAAAAAATTGAATACTTGCTTTAAATTGACCATTCAATTTAAAGTTCGTCCCTTTGTATTTTGGATTTTGGAGGTTCTTGTTGTTATTTCTACAAATTAGATCCTTATTAAAATTGTTAATTTTTCGATCATTAGCGATGTCACAGTTTAAATGGAAATTCTTTTTCTTTGGATAGTTCACACCCGTAAAAATATTTTTACGACTTTATTATGCGACAAAATACAGACAAATCTTGCAGTGATGAACTTTATGATACAGAACAAAGAGAAGAATAATATTCATTACTAGATGATTAAACCTAATCAATCTTCGGCATATTTAAATGCACATATTAAATTTGAAAAATGCAAAAAAGTCCAGCTGGGATCAATATTTTGGTAGTAAAGATAAATGTGACTATATACAAAATGGGACCGTATTATTTTGATAATAGCAGTATCAATAATTATTATGTTTTACTTTGTTTCTATAAAGAATGCAAAGAAACTGGCGCAATTTGCATTCAAAGAACTAATAAAGTGT
>NC_067207.1:453798-499808 GCF_026262505.1 Trichomonas vaginalis G3 | reverse complement strand
CTTAGCAATGGCCAGGTTGTTTGATTTTAATGAAGAGCCAAGTTCCTCTCGGATCGTGCCTAATGAGGACGACCGTCGAGGAACTTGGCTCTGAGGAGATGAATTGTGAGCTCTGGCCTCGATGAAGGCCAGAGTTTTGAATGGAATGTTTTGATGGGATGAGCCAATGCTCAGTAAGCTCGTCCCATCAAAACATTCGATTAAAAATTGAATTAAAAATTATCGTAATCACTGAAAAATTACAACAATATTTTTGAATAATATTATTATATAATAAGAATTGAATAAATTTCTCACAAAATTAAATAAAAATTTCCAAAAAATATTAGAAAATTTTAAAAATTATTGAAAAAATAACAAATTTGATAAGAAAATTAAGGATTAGAGAAATTTAAGAAATATAGAAAATGGTTATTTATTATTGTAATGGGAAATTGAGGATATTTGAGGAGTTTTATACAGAATGTGATCTTTATAATTAAAAGAAATGAAGATATTCAAGAAAGGAGTTTACAAATGCAGGGTAAAGGAACAATACTCTGCATTTGTAAACTCCTTTCTTGAATTGAAATTCAATGAATCACATTCAAGTGAAAAAGTGCAAGCTATTCGAGAAAGGAGTTTACAAATGCAGGGTAAAGGAACAATACTCTGCATTTGTAAACTCCTTTCTTGAATTGAAATTCAATGAATCACATTCAAGTGAAAAAGTGCAAGCTATTCGAGAAAGGAGTTTACAAATGCAGGGTAAAGGAACAATACTCTGCATTTGTAAACTCCTTTCTTGAATTGAAATTCAATGAATCACATTCAAGTGAAAAAGTGCAAGCTATTCGAGAAAGGAGTTTACAAATGCAGGGTAAAGGAACAATACTCTGCATTTGTAAACTCCTTTCTTGAATTGAAATTCAATGAATCACATTCAAGTGAAAAAGTGCAAGCTATTCGAGAAAGGAGTTTACAAATGCAGGGTAAAGGAACAATACTCTGCATTTGTAAACTCCTTTCTTGAATTAAAATTCAATGAATCACATTCAAGTGAAAAAGTGCGAGTTTTCCTAATTTACACATATAAATGCAATATAATAGCAATATCCCACTAAGCACAAATGTAATCTCAATCAAAACACATTATCTTCATAAATGTTAACAAATTTTTCTATTCACACATGTCTAATCATAAATAATTAAGTCTATTCATCATTTATCGTCTAATCAAATATAATTTACATTCTCATTGATAATTGTTATATAAAAATAACATAGATTATATTTCAAATGAGACTCTTAGAGCTTTTCTTATTTTAACATTGTAATAATATAGAATAGCATATAGATATATATGTAATAACGTATATATATGCTTATTTCTCTCATGTTTCGAAATGCAATGTGATATTGCACTCACTTTTTATAGAAATCTACCATACTCATAGGAATGATGACATATACATTTGTCTATCTATCTACGTTGTAAAAACCTTCATTAGCCCTAAGCTCAAAGTTTTTCTCATTCATTGCTTTAAATTGACCAAAAAATTGAATACTTGCTTTAAATTGACCATTCAATTTAAAGTTCGTCCCTTTGTATTTTGGATTTTGGAGGTTCTTGTTGTTATTTCTACAAATTAGATCCTTATTAAAATTGTTAATTTTTCGATCATTAGCGATGTCACAGTTTAAATTGGAAATTCTTTTTCTTTGGATAGTTCACACCCGTAAAAATATTTTTACGACTTTATTATGCGACAAAATACAGACAAATCTTGCAGTGATGAACTTTATGATACAGAACAAAGAGAAGAATAATATTCATTACTAGATGATTAAACCTAATCAATCTTCGGCATATTTAAATGCACATATTAAATTTGAAAAATGCAAAAAAGTCCAGCTGGGATCAATATTTTGGTAGTAAAGATAAATGTGACTATATACAAAATGGGACCGTATTATTTGATAATAGCAGTATCAATAATTATTATGTTTTACTTTGTTTCTATAAAGAATGCAAAGAAACTGGCGCAATTTGCATTCAAAGAACTAATAAAGTGTGTACATTACTTGAAGAAACAGTATTTACCAATTGTAGTTCCACCACAGAATATGGTGGAGGGTCTGTTTATTATAACTGCCAAGCAGATGGAGAGTTCGTCCAACATCGAACATGTTATTATGCGTCAATAGCAGAGCAAGCTATGGCATTTGCTCAAGCTGCTAAGCAATACCTTTCTAATAAAAACTATGCAATTGAAGTTTCTGTTCTTAAATGTGGAGAAAATGAAGAAAAAGGAAGTTACACATTTGGTATTTCTTTTGGCGATATATGTTTTGATAATAACAACATCACAAACAACAAATGTATTCATCAATAACTATTGGACTTTTAGGAAATTCGGGTACATATAATTTTTCAACATTTAGAGAAAACGCTCAAATTGAAAGTTTTTCGCTTTTATTTTCCTCTTCAGATTATTCATTAACTCATACAGTTTCGTATTGTAATATTATTGGAAATAAATGTGGAGCAGATAAAAACCAAGTTCTATTTTATTGTATATCCAAAACTAATTTAGATCACTGCATATTTTTAAATAACACTGCAAAATACATGTTTGGGCAAGATATAGATGGTTATAATTCGACTATTTCAGATTCATATGTTGACTCTAATTCAACCACAGGATCAGGAACTGTTATATTTAAGAATATAAAAGAAGGTTACGATTTTAATACGTTTACTCATATATTTAATGAAAACTGCTCAATAGTTTCTCATAGAATAATCTCCCTTAAATCGATTTTTCTTTCAAAGTTTGCAAAAACTGCAACTGCAGGATTATTTTCACGCAAAGTATAGATATAAATGGCAGTATTATGTCGACAAAAGTCGTTATTCTGTTCAACGGCAAAACAAATTATTTAAGCTGTTAAATCTTTTCTTTTTTATAAAAACTTTGCTTTTAATTTTTCAATTTTTAAATGAGGAGAAAACAAACCAAAAGGAAGCAATACATTTCTAATTGGATATTGTGAAATACTAATTAAGAAAAATAACATCGCAAGCAATAAATGCATAGAAATTTCATTGTATCTGGATTTGCAGGATTTAAAAATAGGCGTTTATTAGTTTTGAGAGTGTATGAAATTTTTTTAACTTCAAATGAATTCTTAATATTAAATAAAGTAAATCAAACAATTTATAAAATAACAAATAAAAAAAAACAATATAGAAATAGAAATAATTAAGCACGAAGTTCGGAGACAGTTGGTAAGAAAGGTTTGAGTGCTTGTCGTGATGGATTCCATCCTTTAGGTAAAACTTTCGAAGGACGAGAATTTGTTACTTTCGGAATTACGATTGCTTTGTTTATCTTGTTCCCTTCGATTGCAGAGATAGATTGTGCTGTTGAAGGAACTGAACTGACTGGAATGAATGAATGGCTGTGTTTCCTGCTATTTCTTCTGTTTTTGACTGTGTTGATGACCTCATCTCGTGGACTTTCTTCTTCTCCATGAAATATGATGATTTAGTGTAATTGAGTTCACCACGAACTTCTTCAACACTCTTCTTAAGTTCATCGATGTTACTTGAGCGATCAAACAGCTCTGTTTCGATCTCTTGAAGTTGTTTCGTCTTCATTTCGAGCTGTTCTTCAAGAATTCTAATTTCTTCATCACCGTCATCTTTCGTTTGACTTCCAACTTTCCTTTGTTCGCGAACAAGAAGTTTACGACGTTCTTCACGAAGAACTTTAAGTTTGTCGATTCGATAAAGACGTTCCATAAGTTTGTTTCGGAGTTCTTGTGTCATCTTGAGGAGATTAAGAAGTTCTGGATTCGATGCTTCTAAGAAACGCCATCTGTGGATATTCATCGGCGTTTCAAGTTCATCTTCAAGAGCACGAACACGACCTTGTTGGAAAAGGATTCCTTTCTCAAGATTTCGACATTCCGTTCGTAAATAAACGGAATGTTTCGATTTGTCCATCAATTTCTTCTGTTTTTCAACTTCGGACAACAATGTTTTCTTCAATTCGTCGACTTCATGGCATTTCTGTGTGTATGTTGCTGATTCTGATTTAAGACGGCCTTCAATAAGAACAATCTTCTCTTTTAATAGATCTAATGAATAAATTCTGTCATGAATCTGCTTTTGATAAAATAAGTTATATGTTGAATGCAATTGATTCAATATATTCGAACTCATCAACACTTTCATGAATATAAGAAAAATATGGAAAAAATTTAGCAAACCTATTGAAAATATTATTATTTGAATGATACACAATTTAATTGGGACAATGTCACGCCCGTAAAATATTTTTGCCATAATAATGTTAAAAAATGAACAAAAATCAGAACAAAGGGGAAGGCTACACTTTGACTATCTCAGATTCATATGTTGATTCAAATTCAACAAATGGACTTGTTATATTTAATAATCTAACAATAAACTCATTTTTTAACACTTTTAATCATTTATTTAATGAAAATTGTTCAATAAATTCTGGAAAAATTATCACTTATAATTTTTCATATCTTTCTACATTTGTAAAAACTGCTTCTGCAGGATTAGTTCCATCAAAAAAGTAAAAAAATACGCCATCATTAATTAATATCTTAAGATATTTTTAATGATATGTTTGCATTTGATTCAGATACTTAAATAAAAAGAAAATTTTTGTCAGTGAACAATTAAATTGCAAGTCAATAAGAATACCCTATACATTTTTAAGAGAATGCAATATCCGTCTCCAAAGCTTTTCCATTTCTCAATCTTCATGGAGAAATTGAATTAGTCTGTCTTCCCCACATATTCAAAATTGATTAGTTTCTCCTCTTCTCCTTGGAGAAAATCGAAATGAGCTCATTGGGTGCTTTGACCAAATTTAAAAATTTACCAAATATTGTGTTTTGTCAAGTAATAAACTGACATTTTAAATAGATAAATGTAAAAAATAGTGTATAGTTTTTCATTTTGGAGAAGTTTGTATTTTGGGACGAACTTTAAATTGAACGGTCAATTTAAAGCAAGTATTCAATTTTTTGGTCAATTTAAAGCAATCTTATATGTAGTTTGTTTTAAAGGCTTGATCAATAGCATATGATCAGTACTCGTTGAGTATGTTATGATGTTAAGAGATAATGGATAGTACACTTTAATATTGAAATTGAATTTGGATTATTATGCAATATTCTATAATATATATTATGATGATCATAAGAATGTGTTGTATGTGATGACACTTAAGTATCATTGATATTTTTTAATTATTGAAAAAGTTAGTAAATAATATTTCTTAATGTGGTGTTCTATTCCGTGAATTCAATAATCACTGTTTTAGAATTTATAAGTATAAGCTGAAAATGATAAGCTTAGAATGACAAGCTGATGATGCCGGGATAAAAAATAATAATCTGTCAAAATGGTTATTTTAATAATAAATATTATAAGAAGGTTAGGAAATGGACTTTGACCTTGAGAAAAAGCCCATCTTCTAACTTTCAGACGAATTTTGGTTAACATTGCGAGTGTCTGCTGCAAATCTCTGCTGAAGCAGCAGGCACTCGCAATTGTAGGCCATGGCAATTGTATTTATAGTGTTAGAATACAATTGCCATGACTTTTGTGTAATCATTTGATCTTCCTGGAAGGAGTTGCAATGGAAGCCAAACTCCACTCCATCCAGTATCAGAAAGCCAGGAAGGAAGTCTTAACCTTGAGAAAGGGCTTCCTTCTAGGCTTTCTGTGTTACATTGGATCATAATCTGTAGAGAAGGGAGTATTTGCAGATTCTGGCCTCTTATAAGGCCAGATCTTCGTATTTCATGCTTCCCAGGGCCGGATTTCTCTCCTGCCGCCATAGATCAGGACGGCATTTGAGAAAGCCGGCCCTGAGTAATGTAAGCGAGGCTCTGGCCTCTACTGAGGCCAGAGACTGTGATATTACGTCTTTCAGGGCCGAGTTTCTGCGAGAATGTCTATCATGTGGATGATCATCGCAAAACTCGGCCCTGAGGATGAATTTTGCAGGCTCTGGCCTCAGTAGGAGCCAGGGCTTGGTATTGTAGGATTCCCATGGCCGGTTTTCGCTCCTGCCGCCTGGGATAAGGGCGGCATTTGAGAAAGCCGGCCCTATGGATTTAAAGCGAAGCCCTGGCCTTTGCTATGGTCAGGGCCTGTGTATTTCTTTCTTTCAGGGCCGAAATGAGAGGAGATCGTCAATGATGTGGACGATCTCCCTCAAAATCGGCCCTGAGGATTGCATTTGTAGGCTCTGGCCTTTGCTAGGGTCAGAGCTTCGTTTGGTAAGTATCCCAAGGCCGGATTCCGCTCCTGCCGCCCGGGATAAGGGCTGCATTTGAGAAAGCCGGCCCTGGGTATTTAAAACGAAGCCCTGGTCTTTGCTGGGGCCAGAGCATGTATCTGTATGTCTTTCAGGGCCGAGTTCTTGCGAGACTGTCGACATGATCGACGATCATCGCAAAACTCGGCCCTGAGGATTGTTTTTGAAAGCCCTGGCCACTGCTAAGGCCAGAGCTTCGTATGGGCACTCTCTCGGAGCTGGATTCCTCTCCGGCCGCCCTGAATCAGGGCGGTCTTTGAGGAAACCGGCCCCGAGGATGGTTTGCGAAGCTCTGGCCTTAGCAATGGCCAGAGCTTGTGATTTTAATGAAGAGCCAAGTTCCTCTCGGATCGTGCCTAATGAGGACGACCGTCGAGGAACTTGGCTCTGAGGAGATGAATTGTGAGCTCTGGCCTCGATGAAGGCCAGAGTTTTGAATGGAATGTTTTGATGGGATGAGCCAATGCTCAGTAAGCTCGTCCCATCAAAACATTCGATTAAAAATTGAATTAAAAATTATCGTAATCACTGAAAAATTACAACAATATTTTTGAATAATATTATTATATAATAAGAATTGAATAAATTTCTCACAAAATTAAATAAAAATTTCCAAAAAATATTAGAAAATTTTAAAAATTATTGAAAAAATAACAAATTTGATAAGAAAATTAAGGATTAGAGAAATTTAAGAAATATAGAAAATGGTTATTTATTATTGTAATGGGAAATTGAGGATATTTGAGGAGTTTTATACAGAATGTGATCTTTATAATTAAAAGAAATGAAGATATTCAAGAAAGGAGTTTACAAATGCAGGGTAAAGGAACAATACTCTGCATTTGTAAACTCCTTTCTTGAATTGAAATTCAATGAATCACATTCAAGTGAAAAAGTGCAAGCTATTCGAGAAAGGAGTTTACAAATGCAGGGTAAAGGAACAATACTCTGCATTTGTAAACTCCTTTCTTGAATTGAAATTCAATGAATCACATTCAAGTGAAAAAGTGCAAGCTATTCGAGAAAGGAGTTTACAAATGCAGGGTAAAGGAACAATACTCTGCATTTGTAAACTCCTTTCTTGAATTGAAATTCAATGAATCACATTCAAGTGAAAAAGTGCAAGCTATTCGAGAAAGGAGTTTACAAATGCAGGGTAAAGGAACAATACTCTGCATTTGTAAACTCCTTTCTTGAATTGAAATTCAATGAATCACATTCAAGTGAAAAAGTGCAAGCTATTCGAGAAAGGAGTTTACAAATGCAGGGTAAAGGAACAATACTCTGCATTTGTAAACTCCTTTCTTGAATTAAAATTCAATGAATCACATTCAAGTGAAAAAGTGCGAGTTTTCCTAATTTACACATATAAATGCAATATAATAGCAATATCCCACTAAGCACAAATGTAATCTCAATCAAAACACATTATCTTCATAAATGTTAACAAATTTTTCTATTCACACATGTCTAATCATAAATAATTAAGTCTATTCATCATTTATCGTCTAATCAAATATAATTTACATTCTCATTGATAATTGTTATATAAAAATAACATAGATTATATTTCAAATGAGACTCTTAGAGCTTTTCTTATTTTAACATTGTAATAATATAGAATAGCATATAGATATATATGTAATAACGTATATATATGCTTATTTCTCTCATGTTTCGAAATGCAATGTGATATTGCACTCACTTTTTATAGAAATCTACCATACTCATAGGAATGATGACATATACATTTGTCTATCTATCTACGTTGTAAAAACCTTCATTAGCCCTAAGCTCAAAGTTTTTCTCATTCATTGCTTTAAATTGACCAAAAAATTGAATACTTGCTTTAAATTGACCATTCAATTTAAAGTTCGTCCCTTTGTATTTTGGATTTTGGAGGTTCTTGTTGTTATTTCTACAAATTAGATCCTTATTAAAATTGTTAATTTTTCGATCATTAGCGATGTCACAGTTTAAATTGGAAATTCTTTTTCTTTGGATAGTTCACACCCGTAAAAATATTTTTACGACTTTATTATGCGACAAAATACAGACAAATCTTGCAGTGATGAACTTTATGATACAGAACAAAGAGAAGAATAATATTCATTACTAGATGATTAAACCTAATCAATCTTCGGCATATTTAAATGCACATATTAAATTTGAAAAATGCAAAAAAGTCCAGCTGGGATCAATATTTTGGTAGTAAAGATAAATGTGACTATATACAAAATGGGACCGTATTATTTGATAATAGCAGTATCAATAATTATTATGTTTTACTTTGTTTCTATAAAGAATGCAAAGAAACTGGCGCAATTTGCATTCAAAGAACTAATAAAGTGTGTACATTACTTGAAGAAACAGTATTTACCAATTGTAGTTCCACCACAGAATATGGTGGAGGGTCTGTTTATTATAACTGCCAAGCAGATGGAGAGTTCGTCCAACATCGAACATGTTATTATGCGTCAATAGCAGAGCAAGCTATGGCATTTGCTCAAGCTGCTAAGCAATACCTTTCTAATAAAAACTATGCAATTGAAGTTTCTGTTCTTAAATGTGGAGAAAATGAAGAAAAAGGAAGTTACACATTTGGTATTTCTTTTGGCGATATATGTTTTGATAATAACAACATCACAAACAACAAATGTATTCATCAATAACTATTGGACTTTTAGGAAATTCGGGTACATATAATTTTTCAACATTTAGAGAAAACGCTCAAATTGAAAGTTTTTCGCTTTTATTTTCCTCTTCAGATTATTCATTAACTCATACAGTTTCGTATTGTAATATTATTGGAAATAAATGTGGAGCAGATAAAAACCAAGTTCTATTTTATTGTATATCCAAAACTAATTTAGATCACTGCATATTTTTAAATAACACTGCAAAATACATGTTTGGGCAAGATATAGATGGTTATAATTCGACTATTTCAGATTCATATGTTGACTCTAATTCAACCACAGGATCAGGAACTGTTATATTTAAGAATATAAAAGAAGGTTACGATTTTAATACGTTTACTCATATATTTAATGAAAACTGCTCAATAGTTTCTCATAGAATAATCTCCCTTAAATCGATTTTTCTTTCAAAGTTTGCAAAAACTGCAACTGCAGGATTATTTTCACGCAAAGTATAGATATAAATGGCAGTATTATGTCGACAAAAGTCGTTATTCTGTTCAACGGCAAAACAAATTATTTAAGCTGTTAAATCTTTTCTTTTTTATAAAAACTTTGCTTTTAATTTTTCAATTTTTAAATGAGGAGAAAACAAACCAAAAGGAAGCAATACATTTCTAATTGGATATTGTGAAATACTAATTAAGAAAAATAACATCGCAAGCAATAAATGCATAGAAATTTCATTGTATCTGGATTTGCAGGATTTAAAAATAGGCGTTTATTAGTTTTGAGAGTGTATGAAATTTTTTTAACTTCAAATGAATTCTTAATATTAAATAAAGTAAATCAAACAATTTATAAAATAACAAATAAAAAAAAACAATATAGAAATAGAAATAATTAAGCACGAAGTTCGGAGACAGTTGGTAAGAAAGGTTTGAGTGCTTGTCGTGATGGATTCCATCCTTTAGGTAAAACTTTCGAAGGACGAGAATTTGTTACTTTCGGAATTACGATTGCTTTGTTTATCTTGTTCCCTTCGATTGCAGAGATAGATTGTGCTGTTGAAGGAACTGAACTGACTGGGAATCCACCGCCAATGAACTTGGCTGTGTTTCCTGCTATTTCTTCTGTTTTTGACTGTGTTGATGACCTCATCTCGTGGACTTTCTTCTTCTCCATGAAATATGATGATTTAGTGTAATTGAGTTCACCACGAACTTCTTCAACACTCTTCTTAAGTTCATCGATGTTACTTGAGCGATCAAACAGCTCTGTTTCGATCTCTTGAAGTTGTTTCGTCTTCATTTCGAGCTGTTCTTCAAGAATTCTAATTTCTTCATCACCGTCATCTTTCGTTTGACTTCCAACTTTCCTTTGTTCGCGAACAAGAAGTTTACGACGTTCTTCACGAAGAACTTTAAGTTTGTCGATTCGATAAAGACGTTCCATAAGTTTGTTTCGGAGTTCTTGTGTCATCTTGAGGAGATTAAGAAGTTCTGGATTCGATGCTTCTAAGAAACGCCATCTGTGGATATTCATCGGCGTTTCAAGTTCATCTTCAAGAGCACGAACACGACCTTGTTGGAAAAGGATTCCTTTCTCAAGATTTCGACATTCCGTTCGTAAATAAACGGAATGTTTCGATTTGTCCATCAATTTCTTCTGTTTTTCAACTTCGGACAACAATGTTTTCTTCAATTCGTCGACTTCATGGCATTTCTGTGTGTATGTTGCTGATTCTGATTTAAGACGGCCTTCAATAAGAACAATCTTCTCTTTTAATAGATCTAATGAATAAATTCTGTCATGAATCTGCTTTTGATAAAATAAGTTATATGTTGAATGCAATTGATTCAATATATTCGAACTCATCAACACTTTCATGAATATAAGAAAAATATGGAAAAAATTTAGCAAACCTATTGAAAATATTATTATTTGAATGATACACAATTTAATTGGGACAATGTCACGCCCGTAAAATATTTTTGCCATAATAATGTTAAAAAATGAACAAAAATCAGAACAAAGGGGAAGGCTACACTTTGACTATCTCAGATTCATATGTTGATTCAAATTCAACAAATGGACTTGTTATATTTAATAATCTAACAATAAACTCATTTTTTAACACTTTTAATCATTTATTTAATGAAAATTGTTCAATAAATTCTGGAAAAATTATCACTTATAATTTTTCATATCTTTCTACATTTGTAAAAACTGCTTCTGCAGGATTAGTTCCATCAAAAAAGTAAAAAAATACGCCATCATTAATTAATATCTTAAGATATTTTTAATGATATGTTTGCATTTGATTCAGATACTTAAATAAAAAGAAAATTTTTGTCAGTGAACAATTAAATTGCAAGTCAATAAGAATACCCTATACATTTTTAAGAGAATGCAATATCCGTCTCCAAAGCTTTTCCATTTCTCAATCTTCATGGAGAAATTGAATTAGTCTGTCTTCCCCACATATTCAAAATTGATTAGTTTCTCCTCTTCTCCTTGGAGAAAATCGAAATGAGCTCATTGGGTGCTTTGACCAAATTTAAAAATTTACCAAATATTGTGTTTTGTCAAGTAATAAACTGACATTTTAAATAGATAAATGTAAAAAATAGTGTATAGTTTTTCATTTTGGAGAAGTTTGTATTTTGGGACGAACTTTAAATTGAACGGTCAATTTAAAGCAAGTATTCAATTTTTTGGTCAATTTAAAGCAATCTTATATGTAGTTTGTTTTAAAGGCTTGATCAATAGCATATGATCAGTACTCGTTGAGTATGTTATGATGTTAAGAGATAATGGATAGTACACTTTAATATTGAAATTGAATTTGGATTATTATGCAATATTCTATAATATATATTATGATGATCATAAGAATGTGTTGTATGTGATGACACTTAAGTATCATTGATATTTTTTAATTATTGAAAAGTTAGTAAATAATATTTCTTAATGTGGTGTTCTATTCCGTGAATTCAATAATCACTGTTTTAGAATTTATAAGTATAAGCTGAAAATGATAAGCTTAGAATGACAAGCTGATGATGCCGGGATAAAAAATAATAATCTGTCAAAATGGTTATTTTAATAATAAATAATATAAGAAGGTTAGGAAATGGACTTTGACCTTGAGAAAAAGCCCATCTTCTAACTTTCAGACGAATTTTGGTTAACATTGCGAGTGTCTGCTGCAAATCTCTGCTGAAGCAGCAGGCACTCGCAATTGTAGGCCATGGCAATTGTATTTATAGTGTTAGAATACAATTGCCATGACTTTTGTGTAATCATTTGATCTTCCTGAAGGAGTTGCAATGGAAGCCAAACTCCACTCCATCCAGTATCAGAAAGCCAGGAAGGAAGTCTTAACCTTGAGAAAGGGCTTCCTTCTAGGCTTTCTGTGTTACATTGGATCATAATCTGTAGAGAAGGGAGTATTTGCAGATTCTGGCCTCTTATAAGGCCAGATCTTCGTATTTCATGCTTCCCAGGGCCGGATTTCTCTCCTGCCGCCATAGATCAGGACGGCATTTGAGAAAGCCGGCCCTGAGTAATGTAAGCGAGGCTCTGGCCTCTACTGAGGCCAGAGACTGTGATATTACGTCTTTCAGGGCCGAGTTTCTGCGAGAATGTCTATCATGTGGATGATCATCGCAAAACTCGGCCCTGAGGATGAATTTTGCAGGCTCTGGCCTCAGTAGGAGCCAGGGCTTGGTATTGTAGGATTCCCATGGCCGGTTTTCGCTCCTGCCGCCTGGGATAAGGGCGGCATTTGAGAAAGCCGGCCCTATGGATTTAAAGCGAAGCCCTGGCCTTTGCTATGGTCAGGGCCTGTGTATTTCTTTCTTTCAGGGCCGAAATGAGAGGAGATCGTCAATGATGTGGACGATCTCCCTCAAAATCGGCCCTGAGGATTGCATTTGTAGGCTCTGGCCTTTGCTAGGGTCAGAGCTTCGTTTGGTAAGTATCCCAAGGCCGGATTCCGCTCCTGCCGCCCGGGATAAGGGCTGCATTTGAGAAAGCCGGCCCTGGGTATTTAAAACGAAGCCCTGGTCTTTGCTGGGGCCAGAGCATGTATCTGTATGTCTTTCAGGGCCGAGTTCTTGCGAGACTGTCGACATGATCGACGATCATCGCAAAACTCGGCCCTGAGGATTGTTTTTGAAAGCCCTGGCCACTGCTAAGGCCAGAGCTTCGTATGGGCACTCTCTCGGAGCTGGATTCCTCTCCGGCCGCCCTGAATCAGGGCGGTCTTTGAGGAAACCGGCCCGAGGATGGTTTGCGAAGCTCTGGCCTTAGCAATGGCCAGAGCTTGTGATTTTAATGAAGAGCCAAGTTCCTCTCGGATCGTGCCTAATGAGGACGACCGTCGAGGAACTTGGCTCTGAGGAGATGAATTGTGAGCTCTGGCCTCGATGAAGGCCAGAGTTTTGAATGGAATGTTTTGATGGGATGAGCCAATGCTCAGTAAGCTCGTCCCATCAAAACATTCGATTAAAAATTGAATTAAAAATTATCGTAATCACTGAAAAATTACAACAATATTTTTGAATAATATTATTATATAATAAGAATTGAATAAATTTCTCACAAAATTAAATAAAAATTTCCAAAAAATATTAGAAAATTTTAAAAATTATTGAAAAAATAACAAATTTGATAAGAAAATTAAGGATTAGAGAAATTTAAGAAATATAGAAAATGGTTATTTATTATTGTAATGGGAAATTGAGGATATTTGAGGAGTTTTATACAGAATGTGATCTTTATAATTAAAAGAAATGA
The DNA here is from genome assembly GCF_026262505.1 of Trichomonas vaginalis G3. Taxonomy (NCBI): domain Eukaryota; phylum Parabasalia; order Trichomonadida; family Trichomonadidae; genus Trichomonas; species Trichomonas vaginalis. The sequence goes on along the minus strand of NC_067207.1, from coordinate 486,016 downwards.
AGATATTCAAGAAAGGAGTTTACAAATGCAGGGTAAAGGAACAATACTCTGCATTTGTAAACTCCTTTCTTGAATTGAAATTCAATGAATCACATTCAAGTGAAAAAGTGCAAGCTATTCGAGAAAGGAGTTTACAAATGCAGGGTAAAGGAACAATACTCTGCATTTGTAAACTCCTTTCTTGAATTAAAATTCAATGAATCACATTCAAGTGAAAAAGTGCGAGTTTTCCTAATTTACACATATAAATGCAATATAATAGCAATATCCCACTAAGCACAAATGTAATCTCAATCAAAACACATTATCTTCATAAATGTTAACAAATTTTTCTATTCACACATGTCTAATCATAAATAATTAAGTCTATTCATCATTTATCGTCTAATCAAATATAATTTACATTCTCATTGATAATTGTTATATAAAAATAACATAGATTATATTTCAAATGAGACTCTTAGAGCTTTTCTTATTTTAACATTGTAATAATATAGAATAGCATATAGATATATATGTAATAACGTATATATATGCTTATTTCTCTCATGTTTCGAAATGCAATGTGATATTGCACTCACTTTTTATAGAAATCTACCATACTCATAGGAATGATGACATATACATTTGTCTATCTATCTACGTTGTAAAAACCTTCATTAGCCCTAAGCTCAAAGTTTTTCTCATTCATTGCTTTAAATTGACCAAAAAATTGAATACTTGCTTTAAATTGACCATTCAATTTAAAGTTCGTCCCTTTGTATTTTGGATTTTGGAGGTTCTTGTTGTTATTTCTACAAATTAGATCCTTATTAAAATTGTTAATTTTTCGATCATTAGCGATGTCACAGTTTAAATTGGAAATTCTTTTTCTTTGGATAGTTCACACCCGTAAAAATATTTTTACGACTTTATTATGCGACAAAATACAGACAAATCTTGCAGTGATGAACTTTATGATACAGAACAAAGAGAAGAATAATATTCATTACTAGATGATTAAACCTAATCAATCTTCGGCATATTTAAATGCACATATTAAATTTGAAAAATGCAAAAAAGTCCAGCTGGGATCAATATTTTGGTAGTAAAGATAAATGTGACTATATACAAAATGGGACCGTATTATTTGATAATAGCAGTATCAATAATTATTATGTTTTACTTTGTTTCTATAAAGAATGCAAAGAAACTGGCGCAATTTGCATTCAAAGAACTAATAAAGTGTGTACATTACTTGAAGAAACAGTATTTACCAATTGTAGTTCCACCACAGAATATGGTGGAGGGTCTGTTTATTATAACTGCCAAGCAGATGGAGAGTTCGTCCAACATCGAACATGTTATTATGCGTCAATAGCAGAGCAAGCTATGGCATTTGCTCAAGCTGCTAAGCAATACCTTTCTAATAAAAACTATGCAATTGAAGTTTCTGTTCTTAAATGTGGAGAAAATGAAGAAAAAGGAAGTTACACATTTGGTATTTCTTTTGGCGATATATGTTTTGATAATAACAACATCACAAACAACAAATGTATTCATCAATAACTATTGGACTTTTAGGAAATTCGGGTACATATAATTTTTCAACATTTAGAGAAAACGCTCAAATTGAAAGTTTTTCGCTTTTATTTTCCTCTTCAGATTATTCATTAACTCATACAGTTTCGTATTGTAATATTATTGGAAATAAATGTGGAGCAGATAAAAACCAAGTTCTATTTTATTGTATATCCAAAACTAATTTAGATCACTGCATATTTTTAAATAACACTGCAAAATACATGTTTGGGCAAGATATAGATGGTTATAATTCGACTATTTCAGATTCATATGTTGACTCTAATTCAACCACAGGATCAGGAACTGTTATATTTAAGAATATAAAAGAAGGTTACGATTTTAATACGTTTACTCATATATTTAATGAAAACTGCTCAATAGTTTCTCATAGAATAATCTCCCTTAAATCGATTTTTCTTTCAAAGTTTGCAAAAACTGCAACTGCAGGATTATTTTCACGCAAAGTATAGATATAAATGGCAGTATTATGTCGACAAAAGTCGTTATTCTGTTCAACGGCAAAACAAATTATTTAAGCTGTTAAATCTTTTCTTTTTTATAAAAACTTTGCTTTTAATTTTTCAATTTTTAAATGAGGAGAAAACAAACCAAAAGGAAGCAATACATTTCTAATTGGATATTGTGAAATACTAATTAAGAAAAATAACATCGCAAGCAATAAATGCATAGAAATTTCATTGTATCTGGATTTGCAGGATTTAAAAATAGGCGTTTATTAGTTTTGAGAGTGTATGAAATTTTTTTAACTTCAAATGAATTCTTAATATTAAATAAAGTAAATCAAACAATTTATAAAATAACAAATAAAAAAAAACAATATAGAAATAGAAATAATTAAGCACGAAGTTCGGAGACAGTTGGTAAGAAAGGTTTGAGTGCTTGTCGTGATGGATTCCATCCTTTAGGTAAAACTTTCGAAGGACGAGAATTTGTTACTTTCGGAATTACGATTGCTTTGTTTATCTTGTTCCCTTCGATTGCAGAGATAGATTGTGCTGTTGAAGGAACTGAACTGACTGGGAATCCACCGCCAATGAACTTGGCTGTGTTTCCTGCTATTTCTTCTGTTTTTGACTGTGTTGATGACCTCATCTCGTGGACTTTCTTCTTCTCCATGAAATATGATGATTTAGTGTAATTGAGTTCACCACGAACTTCTTCAACACTCTTCTTAAGTTCATCGATGTTACTTGAGCGATCAAACAGCTCTGTTTCGATCTCTTGAAGTTGTTTCGTCTTCATTTCGAGCTGTTCTTCAAGAATTCTAATTTCTTCATCACCGTCATCTTTCGTTTGACTTCCAACTTTCCTTTGTTCGCGAACAAGAAGTTTACGACGTTCTTCACGAAGAACTTTAAGTTTGTCGATTCGATAAAGACGTTCCATAAGTTTGTTTCGGAGTTCTTGTGTCATCTTGAGGAGATTAAGAAGTTCTGGATTCGATGCTTCTAAGAAACGCCATCTGTGGATATTCATCGGCGTTTCAAGTTCATCTTCAAGAGCACGAACACGACCTTGTTGGAAAAGGATTCCTTTCTCAAGATTTCGACATTCCGTTCGTAAATAAACGGAATGTTTCGATTTGTCCATCAATTTCTTCTGTTTTTCAACTTCGGACAACAATGTTTTCTTCAATTCGTCGACTTCATGGCATTTCTGTGTGTATGTTGCTGATTCTGATTTAAGACGGCCTTCAATAAGAACAATCTTCTCTTTTAATAGATCTAATGAATAAATTCTGTCATGAATCTGCTTTTGATAAAATAAGTTATATGTTGAATGCAATTGATTCAATATATTCGAACTCATCAACACTTTCATGAATATAAGAAAAATATGGAAAAAATTTAGCAAACCTATTGAAAATATTATTATTTGAATGATACACAATTTAATTGGGACAATGTCACGCCCGTAAAATATTTTTGCCATAATAATGTTAAAAAATGAACAAAAATCAGAACAAAGGGGAAGGCTACACTTTGACTATCTCAGATTCATATGTTGATTCAAATTCAACAAATGGACTTGTTATATTTAATAATCTAACAATAAACTCATTTTTTAACACTTTTAATCATTTATTTAATGAAAATTGTTCAATAAATTCTGGAAAAATTATCACTTATAATTTTTCATATCTTTCTACATTTGTAAAAACTGCTTCTGCAGGATTAGTTCCATCAAAAAAGTAAAAAAATACGCCATCATTAATTAATATCTTAAGATATTTTTAATGATATGTTTGCATTTGATTCAGATACTTAAATAAAAAGAAAATTTTTGTCAGTGAACAATTAAATTGCAAGTCAATAAGAATACCCTATACATTTTTAAGAGAATGCAATATCCGTCTCCAAAGCTTTTCCATTTCTCAATCTTCATAATTGAATTAGTCTGTCTTCCCCACATATTCAAAATTGATTAGTTTCTCCTCTTCTCCTTGGAGAAAATCGAAATGAGCTCATTGGGTGCTTTGACCAAATTTAAAAATTTACCAAATATTGTGTTTTGTCAAGTAATAAACTGACATTTTAAATAGATAAATGTAAAAAATAGTGTATAGTTTTTCATTTTGGAGAAGTTTGTATTTTGGGACGAACTTTAAATTGAACGGTCAATTTAAAGCAAGTATTCAATTTTTTGGTCAATTTAAAGCAATCTTATATGTAGTTTGTTTTAAAGGCTTGATCAATAGCATATGATCAGTACTCGTTGAGTATGTTATGATGTTAAGAGATAATGGATAGTACACTTTAATATTGAAATTGAATTTGGATTATTATGCAATATTCTATAATATATATTATGATGATCATAAGAATGTGTTGTATGTGATGACACTTAAGTATCATTGATATTTTTTAATTATTGAAAAAGTTAGTAAATAATATTTCTTAATGTGGTGTTCTATTCCGTGAATTCAATAATCACTGTTTTAGAATTTATAAGTATAAGCTGAAAATGATAAGCTTAGAATGACAAGCTGATGATGCCGGGATAAAAAATAATAATCTGTCAAAATGGTTATTTTAATAATAAATAATATAAGAAGGTTAGGAAATGGACTTTGACCTTGAGAAAAAGCCCATCTTCTAACTTTCAGACGAATTTTGGTTAACATTGCGAGTGTCTGCTGCAAATCTCTGCTGAAGCAGCAGGCACTCGCAATTGTAGGCCATGGCAATTGTATTTATAGTGTTAGAATACAATTGCCATGACTTTTGTGTAATCATTTGATCTTCCTGGAAGGAGTTGCAATGGAAGCCAAACTCCACTCCATCCAGTATCAGAAAGCCAGGAAGGAAGTCTTAACCTTGAGAAAGGGCTTCCTTCTAGGCTTTCTGTGTTACATTGGATCATAATCTGTAGAGAAGGGAGTATTTGCAGATTCTGGCCTCTTATAAGGCCAGATCTTCGTATTTCATGCTTCCCAGGGCCGGATTTCTCTCCTGCCGCCATAGATCAGGACGGCATTTGAGAAAGCCGGCCCTGAGTAATGTAAGCGAGGCTCTGGCCTCTACTGAGGCCAGAGACTGTGATATTACGTCTTTCAGGGCCGAGTTTCTGCGAGAATGTCTATCATGTGGATGATCATCGCAAAACTCGGCCCTGAGGATGAATTTTGCAGGCTCTGGCCTCAGTAGGAGCCAGGGCTTGGTATTGTAGGATTCCCATGGCCGGTTTTCGCTCCTGCCGCCTGGGATAAGGGCGGCATTTGAGAAAGCCGGCCCTATGGATTTAAAGCGAAGCCCTGGCCTTTGCTATGGTCAGGGCCTGTGTATTTCTTTCTTTCAGGGCCGAAATGAGAGGAGATCGTCAATGATGTGGACGATCTCCCTCAAAATCGGCCCTGAGGATTGCATTTGTAGGCTCTGGCCTTTGCTAGGGTCAGAGCTTCGTTTGGTAAGTATCCCAAGGCCGGATTCCGCTCCTGCCGCCCGGGATAAGGGCTGCATTTGAGAAAGCCGGCCCTGGGTATTTAAAACGAAGCCCTGGTCTTTGCTGGGGCCAGAGCATGTATCTGTATGTCTTTCAGGGCCGAGTTCTTGCGAGACTGTCGACATGATCGACGATCATCGCAAAACTCGGCCCTGAGGATTGTTTTTGAAAGCCCTGGCCACTGCTAAGGCCAGAGCTTCGTATGGGCACTCTCTCGGAGCTGGATTCCTCTCCGGCCGCCCTGAATCAGGGCGGTCTTTGAGGAAACCGGCCCCGAGGATGGTTTGCGAAGCTCTGGCCTTAGCAATGGCCAGAGCTTGTGATTTTAATGAAGAGCCAAGTTCCTCTCGGATCGTGCCTAATGAGGACGACCGTCGAGGAACTTGGCTCTGAGGAGATGAATTGTGAGCTCTGGCCTCGATGAAGGCCAGAGTTTTGAATGGAATGTTTTGATGGGATGAGCCAATGCTCAGTAAGCTCGTCCCATCAAAACATTCGATTAAAAATTGAATTAAAAATTATCGTAATCACTGAAAAATTACAACAATATTTTTGAATAATATTATTATATAATAAGAATTGAATAAATTTCTCACAAAATTAAATAAAAATTTCCAAAAAATATTAGAAAATTTTAAAAATTATTGAAAAAATAACAAATTTGATAAGAAAATTAAGGATTAGAGAAATTTAAGAAATATAGAAAATGGTTATTTATTATTGTAATGGGAAATTGAGGATATTTGAGGAGTTTTATACAGAATGTGATCTTTATAATTAAAAGAAATGAAGATATTCAAGAAAGGAGTTTACAAATGCAGGGTAAAGGAACAATACTCTGCATTTGTAAACTCCTTTCTTGAATTGAAATTCAATGAATCACATTCAAGTGAAAAAGTGCAAGCTATTCGAGAAAGGAGTTTACAAATGCAGGGTAAAGGAACAATACTCTGCATTTGTAAACTCCTTTCTTGAATTAAAATTCAATGAATCACATTCAAGTGAAAAAGTGCGAGTTTTCCTAATTTACACATATAAATGCAATATAATAGCAATATCCCACTAAGCACAAATGTAATCTCAATCAAAACACATTATCTTCATAAATGTTAACAAATTTTTCTATTCACACATGTCTAATCATAAATAATTAAGTCTATTCATCATTTATCGTCTAATCAAATATAATTTACATTCTCATTGATAATTGTTATATAAAAATAACATAGATTATATTTCAAATGAGACTCTTAGAGCTTTTCTTATTTTAACATTGTAATAATATAGAATAGCATATAGATATATATGTAATAACGTATATATATGCTTATTTCTCTCATGTTTCGAAATGCAATGTGATATTGCACTCACTTTTTATAGAAATCTACCATACTCATAGGAATGATGACATATACATTTGTCTATCTATCTACGTTGTAAAAACCTTCATTAGCCCTAAGCTCAAAGTTTTTCTCATTCATTGCTTTAAATTGACCAAAAAATTGAATACTTGCTTTAAATTGACCATTCAATTTAAAGTTCGTCCCTTTGTATTTTGGATTTTGGAGGTTCTTGTTGTTATTTCTACAAATTAGATCCTTATTAAAATTGTTAATTTTTCGATCATTAGCGATGTCACAGTTTAAATTGGAAATTCTTTTTCTTTGGATAGTTCACACCCGTAAAAATATTTTTACGACTTTATTATGCGACAAAATACAGACAAATCTTGCAGTGATGAACTTTATGATACAGAACAAAGAGAAGAATAATATTCATTACTAGATGATTAAACCTAATCAATCTTCGGCATATTTAAATGCACATATTAAATTTGAAAAATGCAAAAAAGTCCAGCTGGGATCAATATTTTGGTAGTAAAGATAAATGTGACTATATACAAAATGGGACCGTATTATTTGATAATAGCAGTATCAATAATTATTATGTTTTACTTTGTTTCTATAAAGAATGCAAAGAAACTGGCGCAATTTGCATTCAAAGAACTAATAAAGTGTGTACATTACTTGAAGAAACAGTATTTACCAATTGTAGTTCCACCACAGAATATGGTGGAGGGTCTGTTTATTATAACTGCCAAGCAGATGGAGAGTTCGTCCAACATCGAACATGTTATTATGCGTCAATAGCAGAGCAAGCTATGGCATTTGCTCAAGCTGCTAAGCAATACCTTTCTAATAAAAACTATGCAATTGAAGTTTCTGTTCTTAAATGTGGAGAAAATGAAGAAAAAGGAAGTTACACATTTGGTATTTCTTTTGGCGATATATGTTTTGATAATAACAACATCACAAACAACAAATGTATTCATCAATAACTATTGGACTTTTAGGAAATTCGGGTACATATAATTTTTCAACATTTAGAGAAAACGCTCAAATTGAAAGTTTTTCGCTTTTATTTTCCTCTTCAGATTATTCATTAACTCATACAGTTTCGTATTGTAATATTATTGGAAATAAATGTGGAGCAGATAAAAACCAAGTTCTATTTTATTGTATATCCAAAACTAATTTAGATCACTGCATATTTTTAAATAACACTGCAAAATACATGTTTGGGCAAGATATAGATGGTTATAATTCGACTATTTCAGATTCATATGTTGACTCTAATTCAACCACAGGATCAGGAACTGTTATATTTAAGAATATAAAAGAAGGTTACGATTTTAATACGTTTACTCATATATTTAATGAAAACTGCTCAATAGTTTCTCATAGAATAATCTCCCTTAAATCGATTTTTCTTTCAAAGTTTGCAAAAACTGCAACTGCAGGATTATTTTCACGCAAAGTATAGATATAAATGGCAGTATTATGTCGACAAAAGTCGTTATTCTGTTCAACGGCAAAACAAATTATTTAAGCTGTTAAATCTTTTCTTTTTTATAAAAACTTTGCTTTTATTTTTCAATTTTTAAATGAGGAGAAAACAAACCAAAAGGAAGCAATACATTTCTAATTGGATATTGTGAAATACTAATTAAGAAAAATAACATCGCAAGCAATAAATGCATAGAAATTTCATTGTATCTGGATTTGCAGGATTTAAAAATAGGCGTTTATTAGTTTTGAGAGTGTATGAAATTTTTTTAACTTCAAATGAATTCTTAATATTAAATAAAGTAAATCAAACAATTTATAAAATAACAAATAAAAAAAAACAATATAGAAATAGAAATAATTAAGCACGAAGTTCGGAGACAGTTGGTAAGAAAGGTTTGAGTGCTTGTCGTGATGGATTCCATCCTTTAGGTAAAACTTTCGAAGGACGAGAATTTGTTACTTTCGGAATTACGATTGCTTTGTTTATCTTGTTCCCTTCGATTGCAGAGATAGATTGTGCTGTTGAAGGAACTGAACTGACTGGGAATCCACCGCCAATGAACTTGGCTGTGTTTCCTGCTATTTCTTCTGTTTTTGACTGTGTTGATGACCTCATCTCGTGGACTTTCTCTTCTCCATGAAATATGATGATTTAGTGTAATTGAGTTCACCACGAACTTCTTCAACACTCTTCTTAAGTTCATCGATGTTACTTGAGCGATCAAACAGCTCTGTTTCGATCTCTTGAAGTTGTTTCGTCTTCATTTCGAGCTGTTCTTCAAGAATTCTAATTTCTTCATCACCGTCATCTTTCGTTTGACTTCCAACTTTCCTTTGTTCGCGAACAAGAAGTTTACGACGTTCTTCACGAAGAACTTTAAGTTTGTCGATTCGATAAAGACGTTCCATAAGTTTGTTTCGGAGTTCTTGTGTCATCTTGAGGAGATTAAGAAGTTCTGGATTCGATGCTTCTAAGAAACGCCATCTGTGGATATTCATCGGCGTTTCAAGTTCATCTTCAAGAGCACGAACACGACCTTGTTGGAAAAGGATTCCTTTCTCAAGATTTCGACATTCCGTTCGTAAATAAACGGAATGTTTCGATTTGTCCATCAATTTCTTCTGTTTTTCAACTTCGGACAACAATGTTTTCTTCAATTCGTCGACTTCATGGCATTTCTGTGTGTATGTTGCTGATTCTGATTTAAGACGGCCTTCAATAAGAACAATCTTCTCTTTTAATAGATCTAATGAATAAATTCTGTCATGAATCTGCTTTTGATAAAATAAGTTATATGTTGAATGCAATTGATTCAATATATTCGAACTCATCAACACTTTCATGAATATAAGAAAAATATGGAAAAAATTTAGCAAACCTATTGAAAATATTATTATTTGAATGATACACAATTTAATTGGGACAATGTCACGCCCGTAAAATATTTTTGCCATAATAATGTTAAAAAATGAACAAAAATCAGAACAAAGGGGAAGGCTACACTTTGACTATCTCAGATTCATATGTTGATTCAAATTCAACAAATGGACTTGTTATATTTAATAATCTAACAATAAACTCATTTTTTAACACTTTTAATCATTTATTTAATGAAAATTGTTCAATAAATTCTGGAAAAATTATCACTTATAATTTTTCATATCTTTCTACATTTGTAAAAACTGCTTCTGCAGGATTAGTTCCATCAAAAAAGTAAAAAAATACGCCATCATTAATTAATATCTTAAGATATTTTTAATGATATGTTTGCATTTGATTCAGATACTTAAATAAAAAGAAAATTTTTGTCAGTGAACAATTAAATTGCAAGTCAATAAGAATACCCTATACATTTTTAAGAGAATGCAATATCCGTCTCCAAAGCTTTTCCATTTCTCAATCTTCATGGAGAAATTGAATTAGTCTGTCTTCCCCACATATTCAAAATTGATTAGTTTCTCCTCTTCTCCTTGGAGAAAATCGAAATGAGCTCATTGGGTGCTTTGACCAAATTTAAAAATTTACCAAATATTGTGTTTTGTCAAGTAATAAACTGACATTTTAAATAGATAAATGTAAAAAATAGTGTATAGTTTTTCATTTTGGAGAAGTTTGTATTTTGGGACGAACTTTAAATTGAACGGTCAATTTAAAGCAAGTATTCAATTTTTTGGTCAATTTAAAGCAATCTTATATGTAGTTTGTTTTAAAGGCTTGATCAATAGCATATGATCAGTACTCGTTGAGTATGTTATGATGTTAAGAGATAATGGATAGTACACTTTAATATTGAAATTGAATTTGGATTATTATGCAATATTCTATAATATATATTATGATGATCATAAGAATGTGTTGTATGTGATGACACTTAAGTATCATTGATATTTTTTAATTATTGAAAAAGTTAGTAAATAATATTTCTTAATGTGGTGTTCTATTCCGTGAATTCAATAATCACTGTTTTAGAATTTATAAGTATAAGCTGAAAATGATAAGCTTAGAATGACAAGCTGATGATGCCGGGATAAAAAATAATAATCTGTCAAAATGGTTATTTTAATAATAAATAATATAAGAAGGTTAGGAAATGGACTTTGACCTTGAGAAAAAGCCCATCTTCTAACTTTCAGACGAATTTTGGTTAACATTGCGAGTGTCTGCTGCAAATCTCTGCTGAAGCAGCAGGCACTCGCAATTGTAGGCCATGGCAATTGTATTTATAGTGTTAGAATACAATTGCCATGACTTTTGTGTAATCATTTGATCTTCCTGGAAGGAGTTGCAATGGAAGCCAAACTCCACTCCATCCAGTATCAGAAAGCCAGGAAGGAAGTCTTAACCTTGAGAAAGGGCTTCCTTCTAGGCTTTCTGTGTTACATTGGATCATAATCTGTAGAGAAGGGAGTATTTGCAGATTCTGGCCTCTTATAAGGCCAGATCTTCGTATTTCATGCTTCCCAGGGCCGGATTTCTCTCCTGCCGCCATAGATCAGGACGGCATTTGAGAAAGCCGGCCCTGAGTAATGTAAGCGAGGCTCTGGCCTCTACTGAGGCCAGAGACTGTGATATTACGTCTTTCAGGGCCGAGTTTCTGCGAGAATGTCTATCATGTGGATGATCATCGCAAAACTCGGCCCTGAGGATGAATTTTGCAGGCTCTGGCCTCAGTAGGAGCCAGGGCTTGGTATTGTAGGATTCCCATGGCCGGTTTTCGCTCCTGCCGCCTGGGATAAGGGCGGCATTTGAGAAAGCCGGCCCTATGGATTTAAAGCGAAGCCCTGGCCTTTGCTATGGTCAGGGCCTGTGTATTTCTTTCTTTCAGGGCCGAAATGAGAGGAGATCGTCAATGATGTGGACGATCTCCCTCAAAATCGGCCCTGAGGATTGCATTTGTAGGCTCTGGCCTTTGCTAGGGTCAGAGCTTCGTTTGGTAAGTATCCCAAGGCCGGATTCCGCTCCTGCCGCCCGGGATAAGGGCTGCATTTGAGAAAGCCGGCCCTGGGTATTTAAAACGAAGCCCTGGTCTTTGCTGGGGCCAGAGCATGTATCTGTATGTCTTTCAGGGCCGAGTTCTTGCGAGACTGTCGACATGATCGACGATCATCGCAAAACTCGGCCCTGAGGATTGTTTTTGAAAGCCCTGGCCACTGCTAAGGCCAGAGCTTCGTATGGGCACTCTCTCGGAGCTGGATTCCTCTCCGGCCGCCCTGAATCAGGGCGGTCTTTGAGGAAACCGGCCCCGAGGATGGTTTGCGAAGCTCTGGCCTTAGCAATGGCCAGAGCTTGTGATTTTAATGAAGAGCCAAGTTCCTCTCGGATCGTGCCTAATGAGGACGACCGTCGAGGAACTTGGCTCTGAGGAGATGAATTGTGAGCTCTGGCCTCGATGAAGGCCAGAGTTTTGAATGGAATGTTTTGATGGGATGAGCCAATGCTCAGTAAGCTCGTCCCATCAAAACATTCGATTAAAAATTGAATTAAAAATTATCGTAATCACTGAAAAATTACAACAATATTTTTGAATAATATTATTATATAATAAGAATTGAATAAATTTCTCACAAAATTAAATAAAAATTTCCAAAAAATATTAGAAAATTTTAAAAATTATTGAAAAAATAACAAATTTGATAAGAAAATTAAGGATTAGAGAAATTTAAGAAATATAGAAAATGGTTATTTATTATTGTAATGGGAAATTGAGGATATTTGAGGAGTTTTATACAGAATGTGATCTTTATAATTAAAAGAAATGAAGATATTCAAGAAAGGAGTTTACAAATGCAGGGTAAAGGAACAATACTCTGCATTTGTAAACTCCTTTCTTGAATTGAAATTCAATGAATCACATTCAAGTGAAAAAGTGCAAGCTATTCGAGAAAGGAGTTTACAAATGCAGGGTAAAGGAACAATACTCTGCATTTGTAAACTCCTTTCTTGAATTAAAATTCAATGAATCACATTCAAGTGAAAAAGTGCGAGTTTTCCTAATTTACACATATAAATGCAATATAATAGCAATATCCCACTAAGCACAAATGTAATCTCAATCAAAACACATTATCTTCATAAATGTTAACAAATTTTTCTATTCACACATGTCTAATCATAAATAATTAAGTCTATTCATCATTTATCGTCTAATCAAATATAATTTACATTCTCATTGATAATTGTTATATAAAAATAACATAGATTATATTTCAAATGAGACTCTTAGAGCTTTTCTTATTTTAACATTGTAATAATATAGAATAGCATATAGATATATATGTAATAACGTATATATATGCTTATTTCTCTCATGTTTCGAAATGCAATGTGATATTGCACTCACTTTTTATAGAAATCTACCATACTCATAGGAATGATGACATATACATTTGTCTATCTATCTACGTTGTAAAAACCTTCATTAGCCCTAAGCTCAAAGTTTTTCTCATTCATTGCTTTAAATTGACCAAAAAATTGAATACTTGCTTTAAATTGACCATTCAATTTAAAGTTCGTCCCTTTGTATTTTGGATTTTGGAGGTTCTTGTTGTTATTTCTACAAATTAGATCCTTATTAAAATTGTTAATTTTTCGATCATTAGCGATGTCACAGTTTAAATTGGAAATTCTTTTTCTTTGGATAGTTCACACCCGTAAAAATATTTTTACGACTTTATTATGCGACAAAATACAGACAAATCTTGCAGTGATGAACTTTATGATACAGAACAAAGAGAAGAATAATATTCATTACTAGATGATTAAACCTAATCAATCTTCGGCATATTTAAATGCACATATTAAATTTTGAAAATGCAAAAAAGTCCAGCTGGGATCAATATTTTGGTAGTAAAGATAAATGTGACTATATACAAAATGGGACCGTATTATTTGATAATAGCAGTATCAATAATTATTATGTTTTACTTTGTTTCTATAAAGAATGCAAAGAAACTGGCGCAATTTGCATTCAAAGAACTAATAAAGTGTGTACATTACTTGAAGAAACAGTATTTACCAATTGTAGTTCCACCACAGAATATGGTGGAGGGTCTGTTTATTATAACTGCCAAGCAGATGGAGAGTTCGTCCAACATCGAACATGTTATTATGCGTCAATAGCAGAGCAAGCTATGGCATTTGCTCAAGCTGCTAAGCAATACCTTTCTAATAAAAACTATGCAATTGAAGTTTCTGTTCTTAAATGTGGAGAAAATGAAGAAAAAGGAAGTTACACATTTGGTATTTCTTTTGGCGATATATGTTTTGATAATAACAACATCACAAACAACAAATGTATTCATCAATAACTATTGGACTTTTAGGAAATTCGGGTACATATAATTTTTCAACATTTAGAGAAAACGCTCAAATTGAAAGTTTTTCGCTTTTATTTTCCTCTTCAGATTATTCATTAACTCATACAGTTTCGTATTGTAATATTATTGGAAATAAATGTGGAGCAGATAAAAACCAAGTTCTATTTTATTGTATATCCAAAACTAATTTAGATCACTGCATATTTTTAAATAACACTGCAAAATACATGTTTGGGCAAGATATAGATGGTTATAATTCGACTATTTCAGATTCATATGTTGACTCTAATTCAACCACAGGATCAGGAACTGTTATATTTAAGAATATAAAAGAAGGTTACGATTTTAATACGTTTACTCATATATTTAATGAAAACTGCTCAATAGTTTCTCATAGAATAATCTCCCTTAAATCGATTTTTCTTTCAAAGTTTGCAAAAACTGCAACTGCAGGATTATTTTCACGCAAAGTATAGATATAAATGGCAGTATTATGTCGACAAAAGTCGTTATTCTGTTCAACGGCAAAACAAATTATTTAAGCTGTTAAATCTTTTCTTTTTTATAAAAACTTTGCTTTTAATTTTTCAATTTTTAAATGAGGAGAAAACAAACCAAAAGGAAGCAATACATTTCTAATTGGATATTGTGAAATACTAATTAAGAAAAATAACATCGCAAGCAATAAATGCATAGAAATTTCATTGTATCTGGATTTGCAGGATTTAAAAATAGGCGTTTATTAGTTTTGAGAGTGTATGAAATTTTTTTAACTTCAAATGAATTCTTAATATTAAATAAAGTAAATCAAACAATTTATAAAATAACAAATAAAAAAAAACAATATAGAAATAGAAATAATTAAGCACGAAGTTCGGAGACAGTTGGTAAGAAAGGTTTGAGTGCTTGTCGTGATGGATTCCATCCTTTAGGTAAAACTTTCGAAGGACGAGAATTTGTTACTTTCGGAATTACGATTGCTTTGTTTATCTTGTTCCCTTCGATTGCAGAGATAGATTGTGCTGTTGAAGGAACTGAACTGACTGGGAATCCACCGCCAATGAACTTGGCTGTGTTTCCTGCTATTTCTTCTGTTTTTGACTGTGTTGATGACCTCATCTCGTGGACTTTCTTCTTCTCCATGAAATATGATGATTTAGTGTAATTGAGTTCACCACGAACTTCTTCAACACTCTTCTTAAGTTCATCGATGTTACTTGAGCGATCAAACAGCTCTGTTTCGATCTCTTGAAGTTGTTTCGTCTTCATTTCGAGCTGTTCTTCAAGAATTCTAATTTCTTCATCACCGTCATCTTTCGTTTGACTTCCAACTTTCCTTTGTTCGCGAACAAGAAGTTTACGACGTTCTTCACGAAGAACTTTAAGTTTGTCGATTCGATAAAGACGTTCCATAAGTTTGTTTCGGAGTTCTTGTGTCATCTTGAGGAGATTAAGAAGTTCTGGATTCGATGCTTCTAAGAAACGCCATCTGTGGATATTCATCGGCGTTTCAAGTTCATCTTCAAGAGCACGAACACGACCTTGTTGGAAAAGGATTCCTTTCTCAAGATTTCGACATTCCGTTCGTAAATAAACGGAATGTTTCGATTTGTCCATCAATTTCTTCTGTTTTTCAACTTCGGACAACAATGTTTTCTTCAATTCGTCGACTTCATGGCATTTCTGTGTGTATGTTGCTGATTCTGATTTAAGACGGCCTTCAATAAGAACAATCTTCTCTTTTAATAGATCTAATGAATAAATTCTGTCATGAATCTGCTTTTGATAAAATAAGTTATATGTTGAATGCAATTGATTCAATATATTCGAACTCATCAACACTTTCATGAATATAAGAAAAATATGGAAAAAATTTAGCAAACCTATTGAAAATATTATTATTTGAATGATACACAATTTAATTGGGACAATGTCACGCCCGTAAAATATTTTTGCCATAATAATGTTAAAAAATGAACAAAAATCAGAACAAAGGGGAAGGCTACACTTTGACTATCTCAGATTCATATGTTGATTCAAATTCAACAAATGGACTTGTTATATTTAATAATCTAACAATAAACTCATTTTTTAACACTTTTAATCATTTATTTAATGAAAATTGTTCAATAAATTCTGGAAAAATTATCACTTATAATTTTTCATATCTTTCTACATTTGTAAAAACTGCTTCTGCAGGATTAGTTCCATCAAAAAAGTAAAAAAATACGCCATCATTAATTAATATCTTAAGATATTTTTAATGATATGTTTGCATTTGATTCAGATACTTAAATAAAAAGAAAATTTTTGTCAGTGAACAATTAAATTGCAAGTCAATAAGAATACCCTATACATTTTTAAGAGAATGCAATATCCGTCTCCAAAGCTTTTCCATTTCTCAATCTTCATGGAGAAATTGAATTAGTCTGTCTTCCCCACATATTCAAAATTGATTAGTTTCTCCTCTTCTCCTTGGAGAAAATCGAAATGAGCTCATTGGGTGCTTTGACCAAATTTAAAAATTTACCAAATATTGTGTTTTGTCAAGTAATAAACTGACATTTTAAATAGATAAATGTAAAAAATAGTGTATAGTTTTTCATTTTGGAGAAGTTTGTATTTTGGGACGAACTTTAAATTGAACGGTCAATTTAAAGCAAGTATTCAATTTTTTGGTCAATTTAAAGCAATCTTATATGTAGTTTGTTTTAAAGGCTTGATCAATAGCATATGATCAGTACTCGTTGAGTATGTTATGATGTTAAGAGATAATGGATAGTACACTTTAATATTGAAATTGAATTTGGATTATTATGCAATATTCTATAATATATATTATGATGATCATAAGAATGTGTTGTATGTGATGACACTTAAGTATCATTGATATTTTTTAATTATTGAAAAAGTTAGTAAATAATATTTCTTAATGTGGTGTTCTATTCCGTGAATTCAATAATCACTGTTTTAGAATTTATAAGTATAAGCTGAAAATGATAAGCTTAGAATGACAAGCTGATGATGCCGGGATAAAAAATAATAATCTGTCAAAATGGTTATTTTAATAATAAATAATATAAGAAGGTTAGGAAATGGACTTTGACCTTGAGAAAAAGCCCATCTTCTAACTTTCAGACGAATTTTGGTTAACATTGCGAGTGTCTGCTGCAAATCTCTGCTGAAGCAGCAGGCACTCGCAATTGTAGGCCATGGCAATTGTATTTATAGTGTTAGAATACAATTGCCATGACTTTTGTGTAATCATTTGATCTTCCTGGAAGGAGTTGCAATGGAAGCCAAACTCCACTCCATCCAGTATCAGAAAGCCAGGAAGGAAGTCTTAACCTTGAGAAAGGGCTTCCTTCTAGGCTTTCTGTGTTACATTGGATCATAATCTGTAGAGAAGGGAGTATTTGCAGATTCTGGCCTCTTATAAGGCCAGATCTTCGTATTTCATGCTTCCCAGGGCCGGATTTCTCTCCTGCCGCCATAGATCAGGACGGCATTTGAGAAAGCCGGCCCTGAGTAATGTAAGCGAGGCTCTGGCCTCTACTGAGGCCAGAGACTGTGATATTACGTCTTTCAGGGCCGAGTTTCTGCGAGAATGTCTATCATGTGGATGATCATCGCAAAACTCGGCCCTGAGGATGAATTTTGCAGGCTCTGGCCTCAGTAGGAGCCAGGGCTTGGTATTGTAGGATTCCCATGGCCGGTTTTCGCTCCTGCCGCCTGGGATAAGGGCGGCATTTGAGAAAGCCGGCCCTATGGATTTAAAGCGAAGCCCTGGCCTTTGCTATGGTCAGGGCCTGTGTATTTCTTTCTTTCAGGGCCGAAATGAGAGGAGATCGTCAATGATGTGGACGATCTCCCTCAAAATCGGCCCTGAGGATTGCATTTGTAGGCTCTGGCCTTTGCTAGGGTCAGAGCTTCGTTTGGTAAGTATCCCAAGGCCGGATTCCGCTCCTGCCGCCCGGGATAAGGGCTGCATTTGAGAAAGCCGGCCCTGGGTATTTAAAACGAAGCCCTGGTCTTTGCTGGGGCCAGAGCATGTATCTGTATGTCTTTCAGGGCCGAGTTCTTGCGAGACTGTCGACATGATCGACGATCATCGCAAAACTCGGCCCTGAGGATTGTTTTTGAAAGCCCTGGCCACTGCTAAGGCCAGAGCTTCGTATGGGCACTCTCTCGGAGCTGGATTCCTCTCCGGCCGCCCTGAATCAGGGCGGTCTTTGAGGAAACCGGCCCCGAGGATGGTTTGCGAAGCTCTGGCCTTAGCAATGGCCAGAGCTTGTGATTTTAATGAAGAGCCAAGTTCCTCTCGGATCGTGCCTAATGAGGACGACCGTCGAGGAACTTGGCTCTGAGGAGATGAATTGTGAGCTCTGGCCTCGATGAAGGCCAGAGTTTTGAATGGAATGTTTTGATGGGATGAGCCAATGCTCAGTAAGCTCGTCCCATCAAAACATTCGATTAAAAATTGAATTAAAAATTATCGTAATCACTGAAAAATTACAACAATATTTTTGAATAATATTATTATATAATAAGAATTGAATAAATTTCTCACAAAATTAAATAAAAATTTCCAAAAAATATTAGAAAATTTTAAAAATTATTGAAAAAATAACAAATTTGATAAGAAAATTAAGGATTAGAGAAATTTAAGAAATATAGAAAATGGTTATTTATTATTGTAATGGGAAATTGAGGATATTTGAGGAGTTTTATACAGAATGTGATCTTTATAATTAAAAGAAATGAAGATATTCAAGAAAGGAGTTTACAAATGCAGGGTAAAGGAACAATACTCTGCATTTGTAAACTCCTTTCTTGAATTGAAATTCAATGAATCACATTCAAGTGAAAAAGTGCAAGCTATTCGAGAAAGGAGTTTACAAATGCAGGGTAAAGGAACAATACTCTGCATTTGTAAACTCCTTTCTTGAATTGAAATTCAATGAATCACATTCAAGTGAAAAAGTGCAAGCTATTCGAGAAAGGAGTTTACAAATGCAGGGTAAAGGAACAATACTCTGCATTTGTAAACTCCTTTCTTGAATTGAAATTCAATGAATCACATTCAAGTGAAAAAGTGCAAGCTATTCGAGAAAGGAGTTTACAAATGCAGGGTAAAGGAACAATACTCTGCATTTGTAAACTCCTTTCTTGAATTGAAATTCAATGAATCACATTCAAGTGAAAAAGTGCAAGCTATTCGAGAAAGGAGTTTACAAATGCAGGGTAAAGGAACAATACTCTGCATTTGTAAACTCCTTTCTTGAATTAAAATTCAATGAATCACATTCAAGTGAAAAAGTGCGAGTTTTCCTAATTTACACATATAAATGCAATATAATAGCAATATCCCACTAAGCACAAATGTAATCTCAATCAAAACACATTATCTTCATAAATGTTAACAAATTTTTCTATTCACACATGTCTAATCATAAATAATTAAGTCTATTCATCATTTATCGTCTAATCAAATATAATTTACATTCTCATTGATAATTGTTATATAAAAATAACATAGATTATATTTCAAATGAGACTCTTAGAGCTTTTCTTATTTTAACATTGTAATAATATAGAATAGCATATAGATATATATGTAATAACGTATATATATGCTTATTTCTCTCATGTTTCGAAATGCAATGTGATATTGCACTCACTTTTTATAGAAATCTACCATACTCATAGGAATGATGACATATACATTTGTCTATCTATCTACGTTGTAAAAACCTTCATTAGCCCTAAGCTCAAAGTTTTTCTCATTCATTGCTTTAAATTGACCAAAAAATTGAATACTTGCTTTAAATTGACCATTCAATTTAAAGTTCGTCCCTTTGTATTTTGGATTTTGGAGGTTCTTGTTGTTATTTCTACAAATTAGATCCTTATTAAAATTGTTAATTTTTCGATCATTAGCGATGTCACAGTTTAAATTGGAAATTCTTTTTCTTTGGATAGTTCACACCCGTAAAAATATTTTTACGACTTTATTATGCGACAAAATACAGACAAATCTTGCAGTGATGAACTTTATGATACAGAACAAAGAGAAGAATAATATTCATTACTAGATGATTAAACCTAATCAATCTTCGGCATATTTAAATGCACATATTAAATTTGAAAAATGCAAAAAAGTCCAGCTGGGATCAATATTTTGGTAGTAAAGATAAATGTGACTATATACAAAATGGGACCGTATTATTTGATAATAGCAGTATCAATAATTATTATGTTTTACTTTGTTTCTATAAAGAATGCAAAGAAACTGGCGCAATTTGCATTCAAAGAACTAATAAAGTGTGTACATTACTTGAAGAAACAGTATTTACCAATTGTAGTTCCACCACAGAATATGGTGGAGGGTCTGTTTATTATAACTGCCAAGCAGATGGAGAGTTCGTCCAACATCGAACATGTTATTATGCGTCAATAGCAGAGCAAGCTATGGCATTTGCTCAAGCTGCTAAGCAATACCTTTCTAATAAAAACTATGCAATTGAAGTTTCTGTTCTTAAATGTGGAGAAAATGAAGAAAAAGGAAGTTACACATTTGGTATTTCTTTTGGCGATATATGTTTTGATAATAACAACATCACAAACAACAAATGTATTCATCAATAACTATTGGACTTTTAGGAAATTCGGGTACATATAATTTTTCAACATTTAGAGAAAACGCTCAAATTGAAAGTTTTTCGCTTTTATTTTCCTCTTCAGATTATTCATTAACTCATACAGTTTCGTATTGTAATATTATTGGAAATAAATGTGGAGCAGATAAAAACCAAGTTCTATTTTATTGTATATCCAAAACTAATTTAGATCACTGCATATTTTTAAATAACACTGCAAAATACATGTTTGGGCAAGATATAGATGGTTATAATTCGACTATTTCAGATTCATATGTTGACTCTAATTCAACCACAGGATCAGGAACTGTTATATTTAAGAATATAAAAGAAGGTTACGATTTTAATACGTTTACTCATATATTTAATGAAAACTGCTCAATAGTTTCTCATAGAATAATCTCCCTTAAATCGATTTTTCTTTCAAAGTTTGCAAAAACTGCAACTGCAGGATTATTTTCACGCAAAGTATAGATATAAATGGCAGTATTATGTCGACAAAAGTCGTTATTCTGTTCAACGGCAAAACAAATTATTTAAGCTGTTAAATCTTTTCTTTTTTATAAAAACTTTGCTTTTAATTTTTCAATTTTTAAATGAGGAGAAAACAAACCAAAAGGAAGCAATACATTTCTAATTGGATATTGTGAAATACTAATTAAGAAAAATAACATCGCAAGCAATAAATGCATAGAAATTTCATTGTATCTGGATTTGCAGGATTTAAAAATAGGCGTTTATTAGTTTTGAGAGTGTATGAAATTTTTTTAACTTCAAATGAATTCTTAATATTAAATAAAGTAAATCAAACAATTTATAAAATAACAAATAAAAAAAAACAATATAGAAATAGAAATAATTAAGCACGAAGTTCGGAGACAGTTGGTAAGAAAGGTTTGAGTGCTTGTCGTGATGGATTCCATCCTTTAGGTAAAACTTTCGAAGGACGAGAATTTGTTACTTTCGGAATTACGATTGCTTTGTTTATCTTGTTCCCTTCGATTGCAGAGATAGATTGTGCTGTTGAAGGAACTGAACTGACTGGGAATCCACCGCCAATGAACTTGGCTGTGTTTCCTGCTATTTCTTCTGTTTTTGACTGTGTTGATGACCTCATCTCGTGGACTTTCTTCTTCTCCATGAAATATGATGATTTAGTGTAATTGAGTTCACCACGAACTTCTTCAACACTCTTCTTAAGTTCATCGATGTTACTTGAGCGATCAAACAGCTCTGTTTCGATCTCTTGAAGTTGTTTCGTCTTCATTTCGAGCTGTTCTTCAAGAATTCTAATTTCTTCATCACCGTCATCTTTCGTTTGACTTCCAACTTTCCTTTGTTCGCGAACAAGAAGTTTACGACGTTCTTCACGAAGAACTTTAAGTTTGTCGATTCGATAAAGACGTTCCATAAGTTTGTTTCGGAGTTCTTGTGTCATCTTGAGGAGATTAAGAAGTTCTGGATTCGATGCTTCTAAGAAACGCCATCTGTGGATATTCATCGGCGTTTCAAGTTCATCTTCAAGAGCACGAACACGACCTTGTTGGAAAAGGATTCCTTTCTCAAGATTTCGACATTCCGTTCGTAAATAAACGGAATGTTTCGATTTGTCCATCAATTTCTTCTGTTTTTCAACTTCGGACAACAATGTTTTCTTCAATTCGTCGACTTCATGGCATTTCTGTGTGTATGTTGCTGATTCTGATTTAAGACGGCCTTCAATAAGAACAATCTTCTCTTTTAATAGATCTAATGAATAAATTCTGTCATGAATCTGCTTTTGATAAAATAAGTTATATGTTGAATGCAATTGATTCAATATATTCGAACTCATCAACACTTTCATGAATATAAGAAAAATATGGAAAAAATTTAGCAAACCTATTGAAAATATTATTATTTGAATGATACACAATTTAATTGGGACAATGTCACGCCCGTAAAATATTTTTGCCATAATAATGTTAAAAAATGAACAAAAATCAGAACAAAGGGGAAGGCTACACTTTGACTATCTCAGATTCATATGTTGATTCAAATTCAACAAATGGACTTGTTATATTTAATAATCTAACAATAAACTCATTTTTTAACACTTTTAATCATTTATTTAATGAAAATTGTTCAATAAATTCTGGAAAAATTATCACTTATAATTTTTCATATCTTTCTACATTTGTAAAAACTGCTTCTGCAGGATTAGTTCCATCAAAAAAGTAAAAAAATACGCCATCATTAATTAATATCTTAAGATATTTTTAATGATATGTTTGCATTTGATTCAGATACTTAAATAAAAAGAAAATTTTTGTCAGTGAACAATTAAATTGCAAGTCAATAAGAATACCCTATACATTTTTAAGAGAATGCAATATCCGTCTCCAAAGCTTTTCCATTTCTCAATCTTCATGGAGAAATTGAATTAGTCTGTCTTCCCCACATATTCAAAATTGATTAGTTTCTCCTCTTCTCCTTGGAGAAAATCGAAATGAGCTCATTGGGTGCTTTGACCAAATTTAAAAATTTACCAAATATTGTGTTTTGTCAAGTAATAAACTGACATTTTAAATAGATAAATGTAAAAAATAGTGTATAGTTTTTCATTTTGGAGAAGTTTGTATTTTGGGACGAACTTTAAATTGAACGGTCAATTTAAAGCAAGTATTCAATTTTTTGGTCAATTTAAAGCAATCTTATATGTAGTTTGTTTTAAAGGCTTGATCAATAGCATATGATCAGTACTCGTTGAGTATGTTATGATGTTAAGAGATAATGGATAGTACACTTTAATATTGAAATTGAATTTGGATTATTATGCAATATTCTATAATATATATTATGATGATCATAAGAATGTGTTGTATGTGATGACACTTAAGTATCATTGATATTTTTTAATTATTGAAAAAGTTAGTAAATAATATTTCTTAATGTGGTGTTCTATTCCGTGAATTCAATAATCACTGTTTTAGAATTTATAAGTATAAGCTGAAAATGATAAGCTTAGAATGACAAGCTGATGATGCCGGGATAAAAAATAATAATCTGTCAAAATGGTTATTTTA
The DNA here is from genome assembly GCF_026262505.1 of Trichomonas vaginalis G3. Taxonomy (NCBI): domain Eukaryota; phylum Parabasalia; order Trichomonadida; family Trichomonadidae; genus Trichomonas; species Trichomonas vaginalis. The sequence continues at coordinate 462,100 of NC_067207.1, read as the reverse complement.
ATAATAAATAATATAAGAAGGTTAGGAAATGGACTTTGACCTTGAGAAAAAGCCCATCTTCTAACTTTCAGACGAATTTTGGTTAACATTGCGAGTGTCTGCTGCAAATCTCTGCTGAAGCAGCAGGCACTCGCAATTGTAGGCCATGGCAATTGTATTTATAGTGTTAGAATACAATTGCCATGACTTTTGTGTAATCATTTGATCTTCCTGGAAGGAGTTGCAATGGAAGCCAAACTCCACTCCATCCAGTATCAGAAAGCCAGGAAGGAAGTCTTAACCTTGAGAAAGGGCTTCCTTCTAGGCTTTCTGTGTTACATTGGATCATAATCTGTAGAGAAGGGAGTATTTGCAGATTCTGGCCTCTTATAAGGCCAGATCTTCGTATTTCATGCTTCCCAGGGCCGGATTTCTCTCCTGCCGCCATAGATCAGGACGGCATTTGAGAAAGCCGGCCCTGAGTAATGTAAGCGAGGCTCTGGCCTCTACTGAGGCCAGAGACTGTGATATTACGTCTTTCAGGGCCGAGTTTCTGCGAGAATGTCTATCATGTGGATGATCATCGCAAAACTCGGCCCTGAGGATGAATTTTGCAGGCTCTGGCCTCAGTAGGAGCCAGGGCTTGGTATTGTAGGATTCCCATGGCCGGTTTTCGCTCCTGCCGCCTGGGATAAGGGCGGCATTTGAGAAAGCCGGCCCTATGGATTTAAAGCGAAGCCCTGGCCTTTGCTATGGTCAGGGCCTGTGTATTTCTTTCTTTCAGGGCCGAAATGAGAGGAGATCGTCAATGATGTGGACGATCTCCCTCAAAATCGGCCCTGAGGATTGCATTTGTAGGCTCTGGCCTTTGCTAGGGTCAGAGCTTCGTTTGGTAAGTATCCCAAGGCCGGATTCCGCTCCTGCCGCCCGGGATAAGGGCTGCATTTGAGAAAGCCGGCCCTGGGTATTTAAAACGAAGCCCTGGCTTTGCTGGGGCCAGAGCATGTATCTGTATGTCTTTCAGGGCCGAGTTCTTGCGAGACTGTCGACATGATCGACGATCATCGCAAAACTCGGCCCTGAGGATTGTTTTTGAAAGCCCTGGCCACTGCTAAGGCCAGAGCTTCGTATGGGCACTCTCTCGGAGCTGGATTCCTCTCCGGCCGCCCTGAATCAGGGCGGTCTTTGAGGAAACCGGCCCCGAGGATGGTTTGCGAAGCTCTGGCCTTAGCAATGGCCAGAGCTTGTGATTTTAATGAAGAGCCAAGTTCCTCTCGGATCGTGCCTAATGAGGACGACCGTCGAGGAACTTGGCTCTGAGGAGATGAATTGTGAGCTCTGGCCTCGATGAAGGCCAGAGTTTTGAATGGAATGTTTTGATGGGATGAGCCAATGCTCAGTAAGCTCGTCCCATCAAAACATTCGATTAAAAATTGAATTAAAAATTATCGTAATCATTGAAAAATTACAACAATATTTTTGAATAATATTATTATATAATAAGAATTGAATAAATTTCTCACAAAATTAAATAAAAATTTCCAAAAAATATTAGAAAATTTTAAAAATTATTGAAAAAATAACAAATTTGATAAGAAAATTAAGGATTAGAGAAATTTAAGAAATATAGAAAATGGTTATTTATTATTGTAATGGGAAATTGAGGATATTTGAGGAGTTTTATACAGAATGTGATCTTTATAATTAAAAGAAATGAAGATATTCAAGAAAGGAGTTTACAAATGCAGGGTAAAGGAACAATACTCTGCATTTGTAAACTCCTTTCTTGAATTGAAATTCAATGAATCACATTCAAGTGAAAAAGTGCAAGCTATTCGAGAAAGGAGTTTACAAATGCAGGGTAAAGGAACAATACTCTGCATTTGTAAACTCCTTTCTTGAATTGAAATTCAATGAATCACATTCAAGTGAAAAAGTGCAAGCTATTCGAGAAAGGAGTTTACAAATGCAGGGTAAAGGAACAATACTCTGCATTTGTAAACTCCTTTCTTGAATTGAAATTCAATGAATCACATTCAAGTGAAAAAGTGCAAGCTATTCGAGAAAGGAGTTTACAAATGCAGGGTAAAGGAACAATACTCTGCATTTGTAAACTCCTTTCTTGAATTGAAATTCAATGAATCACATTCAAGTGAAAAAGTGCAAGCTATTCGAGAAAGGAGTTTACAAATGCAGGGTAAAGGAACAATACTCTGCATTTGTAAACTCCTTTCTTGAATTGAAATTCAATGAATCACATTCAAGTGAAAAAGTGCAAGCTATTCGAGAAAGGAGTTTACAAATGCAGGGTAAAGGAACAATACTCTGCATTTGTAAACTCCTTTCTTGAATTAAAATTCAATGAATCACATTCAAGTGAAAAAGTGCGAGTTTTCCTAATTTACACATATAAATGCAATATAATAGCAATATCCCACTAAGCACAAATGTAATCTCAATCAAAACACATTATCTTCATAAATGTTAACAAATTTTTCTATTCACACATGTCTAATCATAAATAATTAAGTCTATTCATCATTTATCGTCTAATCAAATATAATTTACATTCTCATTGATAATTGTTATATAAAAATAACATAGATTATATTTCAAATGAGACTCTTAGAGCTTTTCTTATTTTAACATTGTAATAATATAGAATAGCATATAGATATATATGTAATAACGTATATATATGCTTATTTCTCTCATGTTTCGAAATGCAATGTGATATTGCACTCACTTTTTATAGAAATCTACCATACTCATAGGAATGATGACATATACATTTGTCTATCTATCTACGTTGTAAAAACCTTCATTAGCCCTAAGCTCAAAGTTTTTCTCATTCATTGCTTTAAATTGACCAAAAAATTGAATACTTGCTTTAAATTGACCATTCAATTTAAAGTTCGTCCCTTTGTATTTTGGATTTTGGAGGTTCTTGTTGTTATTTCTACAAATTAGATCCTTATTAAAATTGTTAATTTTTCGATCATTAGCGATGTCACAGTTTAAATTGGAAATTCTTTTTCTTTGGATAGTTCACACCCGTAAAAATATTTTTACGACTTTATTATGCGACAAAATACAGACAAATCTTGCAGTGATGAACTTTATGATACAGAACAAAGAGAAGAATAATATTCATTACTAGATGATTAAACCTAATCAATCTTCGGCATATTTAAATGCACATATTAAATTTGAAAAATGCAAAAAAGTCCAGCTGGGATCAATATTTTGGTAGTAAAGATAAATGTGACTATATACAAAATGGGACCGTATTATTTGATAATAGCAGTATCAATAATTATTATGTTTTACTTTGTTTCTATAAAGAATGCAAAGAAACTGGCGCAATTTGCATTCAAAGAACTAATAAAGTGTGTACATTACTTGAAGAAACAGTATTTACCAATTGTAGTTCCACCACAGAATATGGTGGAGGGTCTGTTTATTATAAACTGCCAAGCAGATGGAGAGTTCGTCCAACATCGAACATGTTATTATGCGTCAATAGCAGAGCAAGCTATGGCATTTGCTCAAGCTGCTAAGCAATACCTTTCTAATAAAAACTATGCAATTGAAGTTTCTGTTCTTAAATGTGGAGAAAATGAAGAAAAAGGAAGTTACACATTTGGTATTTCTTTTGGCGATATATGTTTTGATAATAACAACATCACAAACAACAAATGTATTCATCAATAACTATTGGACTTTTAGGAAATTCGGGTACATATAATTTTTCAACATTTAGAGAAAACGCTCAAATTGAAAGTTTTTCGCTTTTATTTTCCTCTTCAGATTATTCATTAACTCATACAGTTTCGTATTGTAATATTATTGGAAATAAATGTGGAGCAGATAAAAACCAAGTTCTATTTTATTGTATATCCAAAACTAATTTAGATCACTGCATATTTTTAAATAACACTGCAAAATACATGTTTGGGCAAGATATAGATGGTTATAATTCGACTATTTCAGATTCATATGTTGACTCTAATTCAACCACAGGATCAGGAACTGTTATATTTAAGAATATAAAAGAAGGTTACGATTTTAATACGTTTACTCATATATTTAATGAAAACTGCTCAATAGTTTCTCATAGAATAATCTCCCTTAAATCGATTTTTCTTTCAAAGTTTGCAAAAACTGCAACTGCAGGATTATTTTCACGCAAAGTATAGATATAAATGGCAGTATTATGTCGACAAAAGTCGTTATTCTGTTCAACGGCAAAACAAATTATTTAAGCTGTTAAATCTTTTCTTTTTTATAAAAACTTTGCTTTTAATTTTTCAATTTTTAAATGAGGAGAAAACAAACCAAAAGGAAGCAATACATTTCTAATTGGATATTGTGAAATACTAATTAAGAAAAATAACATCGCAAGCAATAAATGCATAGAAATTTCATTGTATCTGGATTTGCAGGATTTAAAAATAGGCGTTTATTAGTTTTGAGAGTGTATGAAATTTTTTTAACTTCAAATGAATTCTTAATATTAAATAAAGTAAATCAAACAATTTATAAAATAACAAATAAAAAAAAACAATATAGAAATAGAAATAATTAAGCACGAAGTTCGGAGACAGTTGGTAAGAAAGGTTTGAGTGCTTGTCGTGATGGATTCCATCCTTTAGGTAAAACTTTCGAAGGACGAGAATTTGTTACTTTCGGAATTACGATTGCTTTGTTTATCTTGTTCCCTTCGATTGCAGAGATAGATTGTGCTGTTGAAGGAACTGAACTGACTGGGAATCCACCGCCAATGAACTTGGCTGTGTTTCCTGCTATTTCTTCTGTTTTTGACTGTGTTGATGACCTCATCTCGTGGACTTTCTTCTTCTCCATGAAATATGATGATTTAGTGTAATTGAGTTCACCACGAACTTCTTCAACACTCTTCTTAAGTTCATCGATGTTACTTGAGCGATCAAACAGCTCTGTTTCGATCTCTTGAAGTTGTTTCGTCTTCATTTCGAGCTGTTCTTCAAGAATTCTAATTTCTTCATCACCGTCATCTTTCGTTTGACTTCCAACTTTCCTTTGTTCGCGAACAAGAAGTTTACGACGTTCTTCACGAAGAACTTTAAGTTTGTCGATTCGATAAAGACGTTCCATAAGTTTGTTTCGGAGTTCTTGTGTCATCTTGAGGAGATTAAGAAGTTCTGGATTCGATGCTTCTAAGAAACGCCATCTGTGGATATTCATCGGCGTTTCAAGTTCATCTTCAAGAGCACGAACACGACCTTGTTGGAAAAGGATTCCTTTCTCAAGATTTCGACATTCCGTTCGTAAATAAACGGAATGTTTCGATTTGTCCATCAATTTCTTCTGTTTTTCAACTTCGGACAACAATGTTTTCTTCAATTCGTCGACTTCATGGCATTTCTGTGTGTATGTTGCTGATTCTGATTTAAGACGGCCTTCAATAAGAACAATCTTCTCTTTTAATAGATCTAATGAATAAATTCTGTCATGAATCTGCTTTTGATAAAATAAGTTATATGTTGAATGCAATTGATTCAATATATTCGAACTCATCAACACTTTCATGAATATAAGAAAAATATGGAAAAAATTTAGCAAACCTATTGAAAATATTATTATTTGAATGATACACAATTTAATTGGGACAATGTCACGCCCGTAAAATATTTTTGCCATAATAATGTTAAAAAATGAACAAAAATCAGAACAAAGGGGAAGGCTACACTTTGACTATCTCAGATTCATATGTTGATTCAAATTCAACAAATGGACTTGTTATATTTAATAATCTAACAATAAACTCATTTTTTAACACTTTTAATCATTTATTTAATGAAAATTGTTCAATAAATTCTGGAAAAATTATCACTTATAATTTTTCATATCTTTCTACATTTGTAAAAACTGCTTCTGCAGGATTAGTTCCATCAAAAAAGTAAAAAAATACGCCATCATTAATTAATATCTTAAGATATTTTTAATGATATGTTTGCATTTGATTCAGATACTTAAATAAAAAGAAAATTTTTGTCAGTGAACAATTAAATTGCAAGTCAATAAGAATACCCTATACATTTTTAAGAGAATGCAATATCCGTCTCCAAAGCTTTTCCATTTCTCAATCTTCATGGAGAAATTGAATTAGTCTGTCTTCCCCACATATTCAAAATTGATTAGTTTCTCCTCTTCTCCTTGGAGAAAATCGAAATGAGCTCATTGGGTGCTTTGACCAAATTTAAAAATTTACCAAATATTGTGTTTTGTCAAGTAATAAACTGACATTTTAAATAGATAAATGTAAAAAATAGTGTATAGTTTTTCATTTTGGAGAAGTTTGTATTTTGGGACGAACTTTAAATTGAACGGTCAATTTAAAGCAAGTATTCAATTTTTTGGTCAATTTAAAGCAATCTTATATGTAGTTTGTTTTAAAGGCTTGATCAATAGCATATGATCAGTACTCGTTGAGTATGTTATGATGTTAAGAGATAATGGATAGTACACTTTAATATTGAAATTGAATTTGGATTATTATGCAATATTCTATAATATATATTATGATGATCATAAGAATGTGTTGTATGTGATGACACTTAAGTATCATTGATATTTTTTAATTATTGAAAAAGTTAGTAAATAATATTTCTTAATGTGGTGTTCTATTCCGTGAATTCAATAATCACTGTTTTAGAATTTATAAGTATAAGCTGAAAATGATAAGCTTAGAATGACAAGCTGATGATGCCGGGATAAAAAATAATAATCTGTCAAAATGGTTATTTTAATAATAAATAATATAAGAAGGTTAGGAAATGGACTTTGACCTTGAGAAAAAGCCCATCTTCTAACTTTCAGACGAATTTTGGTTAACATTGCGAGTGTCTGCTGCAAATCTCTGCTGAAGCAGCAGGCACTCGCAATTGTAGGCCATGGCAATTGTATTTATAGTGTTAGAATACAATTGCCATGACTTTTGTGTAATCATTTGATCTTCCTGGAAGGAGTTGCAATGGAAGCCAAACTCCACTCCATCCAGTATCAGAAAGCCAGGAAGGAAGTCTTAACCTTGAGAAAGGGCTTCCTTCTAGGCTTTCTGTGTTACATTGGATCATAATCTGTAGAGAAGGGAGTATTTGCAGATTCTGGCCTCTTATAAGGCCAGATCTTCGTATTTCATGCTTCCCAGGGCCGGATTTCTCTCCTGCCGCCATAGATCAGGACGGCATTTGAGAAAGCCGGCCCTGAGTAATGTAAGCGAGGCTCTGGCCTCTACTGAGGCCAGAGACTGTGATATTACGTCTTTCAGGGCCGAGTTTCTGCGAGAATGTCTATCATGTGGATGATCATCGCAAAACTCGGCCCTGAGGATGAATTTTGCAGGCTCTGGCCTCAGTAGGAGCCAGGGCTTGGTATTGTAGGATTCCCATGGCCGGTTTTCGCTCCTGCCGCCTGGGATAAGGGCGGCATTTGAGAAAGCCGGCCCTATGGATTTAAAGCGAAGCCCTGGCCTTTGCTATGGTCAGGGCCTGTGTATTTCTTTCTTTCAGGGCCGAAATGAGAGGAGATCGTCAATGATGTGGACGATCTCCCTCAAAATCGGCCCTGAGGATTGCATTTGTAGGCTCTGGCCTTTGCTAGGGTCAGAGCTTCGTTTGGTAAGTATCCCAAGGCCGGATTCCGCTCCTGCCGCCCGGGATAAGGGCTGCATTTGAGAAAGCCGGCCCTGGGTATTTAAAACGAAGCCCTGGTCTTTGCTGGGGCCAGAGCATGTATCTGTATGTCTTTCAGGGCCGAGTTCTTGCGAGACTGTCGACATGATCGACGATCATCGCAAAACTCGGCCCTGAGGATTGTTTTTGAAAGCCCTGGCCACTGCTAAGGCCAGAGCTTCGTATGGGCACTCTCTCGGAGCTGGATTCCTCTCCGGCCGCCCTGAATCAGGGCGGTCTTTGAGGAAACCGGCCCCGAGGATGGTTTGCGAAGCTCTGGCCTTAGCAATGGCCAGAGCTTGTGATTTTAATGAAGAGCCAAGTTCCTCTCGGATCGTGCCTAATGAGGACGACCGTCGAGGAACTTGGCTCTGAGGAGATGAATTGTGAGCTCTGGCCTCGATGAAGGCCAGAGTTTTGAATGGAATGTTTTGATGGGATGAGCCAATGCTCAGTAAGCTCGTCCCATCAAAACATTCGATTAAAAATTGAATTAAAAATTATCGTAATCACTGAAAAATTACAACAATATTTTTGAATAATATTATTATATAATAAGAATTGAATAAATTTCTCACAAAATTAAATAAAAATTTCCAAAAAATATT
>NC_067207.1:427731-453698 GCF_026262505.1 Trichomonas vaginalis G3 | reverse complement strand
TCGGAGTTCTTGTGTCATCTTGAGGAGATTAAGAAGTTCTGGATTCGATGCTTCTAAGAAACGCCATCTGTGGATATTCATCGGCGTTTCAAGTTCATCTTCAAGAGCACGAACACGACCTTGTTGGAAAAGGATTCCTTTCTCAAGATTTCGACATTCCGTTCGTAAATAAACGGAATGTTTCGATTTGTCCATCAATTTCTTCTGTTTTTCAACTTCGGACAACAATGTTTTCTTCAATTCGTCGACTTCATGGCATTTCTGTGTGTATGTTGCTGATTCTGATTTAAGACGGCCTTCAATAAGAACAATCTTCTCTTTTAATAGATCTAATGAATAAATTCTGTCATGAATCTGCTTTTGATAAAATAAGTTATATGTTGAATGCAATTGATTCAATATATTCGAACTCATCAACACTTTCATGAATATAAGAAAAATATGGAAAAAATTTAGCAAACCTATTGAAAATATTATTATTTGAATGATACACAATTTAATTGGGACAATGTCACGCCCGTAAAATATTTTTGCCATAATAATGTTAAAAAATGAACAAAAATCAGAACAAAGGGGAAGGCTACACTTTGACTATCTCAGATTCATATGTTGATTCAAATTCAACAAATGGACTTGTTATATTTAATAATCTAACAATAAACTCATTTTTTAACACTTTTAATCATTTATTTAATGAAAATTGTTCAATAAATTCTGGAAAAATTATCACTTATAATTTTTCATATCTTTCTACATTTGTAAAAACTGCTTCTGCAGGATTAGTTCCATCAAAAAAGTAAAAAAATACGCCATCATTAATTAATATCTTAAGATATTTTTAATGATATGTTTGCATTTGATTCAGATACTTAAATAAAAAGAAAATTTTTGTCAGTGAACAATTAAATTGCAAGTCAATAAGAATACCCTATACATTTTTAAGAGAATGCAATATCCGTCTCCAAAGCTTTTCCATTTCTCAATCTTCATGGAGAAATTGAATTAGTCTGTCTTCCCCACATATTCAAAATTGATTAGTTTCTCCTCTTCTCCTTGGAGAAAATCGAAATGAGCTCATTGGGTGCTTTGACCAAATTTAAAAATTTACCAAATATTGTGTTTTGTCAAGTAATAAACTGACATTTTAAATAGATAAATGTAAAAAATAGTGTATAGTTTTTCATTTTGGAGAAGTTTGTATTTTGGGACGAACTTTAAATTGAACGGTCAATTTAAAGCAAGTATTCAATTTTTTGGTCAATTTAAAGCAATCTTATATGTAGTTTGTTTTAAAGGCTTGATCAATAGCATATGATCAGTACTCGTTGAGTATGTTATGATGTTAAGAGATAATGGATAGTACACTTTAATATTGAAATTGAATTTGGATTATTATGCAATATTCTATAATATATATTATGATGATCATAAGAATGTGTTGTATGTGATGACACTTAAGTATCATTGATATTTTTTAATTATTGAAAAAGTTAGTAAATAATATTTCTTAATGTGGTGTTCTATTCCGTGAATTCAATAATCACTGTTTTAGAATTTATAAGTATAAGCTGAAAATGATAAGCTTAGAATGACAAGCTGATGATGCCGGGATAAAAAATAATAATCTGTCAAAATGGTTATTTTAATAATAAATAATATAAGAAGGTTAGGAAATGGACTTTGACCTTGAGAAAAAGCCCATCTTCTAACTTTCAGACGAATTTTGGTTAACATTGCGAGTGTCTGCTGCAAATCTCTGCTGAAGCAGCAGGCACTCGCAATTGTAGGCCATGGCAATTGTATTTATAGTGTTAGAATACAATTGCCATGACTTTTGTGTAATCATTTGATCTTCCTGGAAGGAGTTGCAATGGAAGCCAAACTCCACTCCATCCAGTATCAGAAAGCCAGGAAGGAAGTCTTAACCTTGAGAAAGGGCTTCCTTCTAGGCTTTCTGTGTTACATTGGATCATAATCTGTAGAGAAGGGAGTATTTGCAGATTCTGGCCTCTTATAAGGCCAGATCTTCGTATTTCATGCTTCCCAGGGCCGGATTTCTCTCCTGCCGCCATAGATCAGGACGGCATTTGAGAAAGCCGGCCCTGAGTAATGTAAGCGAGGCTCTGGCCTCTACTGAGGCCAGAGACTGTGATATTACGTCTTTCAGGGCCGAGTTTCTGCGAGAATGTCTATCATGTGGATGATCATCGCAAAACTCGGCCCTGAGGATGAATTTTGCAGGCTCTGGCCTCAGTAGGAGCCAGGGCTTGGTATTGTAGGATTCCCATGGCCGGTTTTCGCTCCTGCCGCCTGGGATAAGGGCGGCATTTGAGAAAGCCGGCCCTATGGATTTAAAGCGAAGCCCTGGCCTTTGCTATGGTCAGGGCCTGTGTATTTCTTTCTTTCAGGGCCGAAATGAGAGGAGATCGTCAATGATGTGGACGATCTCCCTCAAAATCGGCCCTGAGGATTGCATTTGTAGGCTCTGGCCTTTGCTAGGGTCAGAGCTTCGTTTGGTAAGTATCCCAAGGCCGGATTCCGCTCCTGCCGCCCGGGATAAGGGCTGCATTTGAGAAAGCCGGCCCTGGGTATTTAAAACGAAGCCCTGGTCTTTGCTGGGGCCAGAGCATGTATCTGTATGTCTTTCAGGGCCGAGTTCTTGCGAGACTGTCGACATGATCGACGATCATCGCAAAACTCGGCCCTGAGGATTGTTTTTGAAAGCCCTGGCCACTGCTAAGGCCAGAGCTTCGTATGGGCACTCTCTCGGAGCTGGATTCCTCTCCGGCCGCCCTGAATCAGGGCGGTCTTTGAGGAAACCGGCCCCGAGGATGGTTTGCGAAGCTCTGGCCTTAGCAATGGCCAGAGCTTGTGATTTTAATGAAGAGCCAAGTTCCTCTCGGATCGTGCCTAATGAGGACGACCGTCGAGGAACTTGGCTCTGAGGAGATGAATTGTGAGCTCTGGCCTCGATGAAGGCCAGAGTTTTGAATGGAATGTTTTGATGGGATGAGCCAATGCTCAGTAAGCTCGTCCCATCAAAACATTCGATTAAAAATTGAATTAAAAATTATCGTAATCACTGAAAAATTACAACAATATTTTTGAATAATATTATTATATAATAAGAATTGAATAAATTTCTCACAAAATTAAATAAAAATTTCCAAAAAATATTAGAAAATTTTAAAAATTATTGAAAAAATAACAAATTTGATAAGAAAATTAAGGATTAGAGAAATTTAAGAAATATAGAAAATGGTTATTTATTATTGTAATGGGAAATTGAGGATATTTGAGGAGTTTTATACAGAATGTGATCTTTATAATTAAAAGAAATGAAGATATTCAAGAAAGGAGTTTACAAATGCAGGGTAAAGGAACAATACTCTGCATTTGTAAACTCCTTTCTTGAATTGAAATTCAATGAATCACATTCAAGTGAAAAAGTGCAAGCTATTCGAGAAAGGAGTTTACAAATGCAGGGTAAAGGAACAATACTCTGCATTTGTAAACTCCTTTCTTGAATTAAAATTCAATGAATCACATTCAAGTGAAAAAGTGCAAGCTATTCGAGAAAGGAGTTTACAAATGCAGGGTAAAGGAACAATACTCTGCATTTGTAAACTCCTTTCTTGAATTGAAATTCAATGAATCACATTCAAGTGAAAAAGTGCAAGCTATTCGAGAAAGGAGTTTACAAATGCAGGGTAAAGGAACAATACTCTGCATTTGTAAACTCCTTTCTTGAATTAAAATTCAATGAATCACATTCAAGTGAAAAAGTGCAGTTTTCAATTTACAATATAAAGCAATATATTTAAATTCAATAATCACATAAGTGAACACAATTTAACTATAGCAATATACAATATCACTAAGCACAAATGTAATCTCAATCAAAACACATTATCTTCATAAATGTTAACAAATTTTTCTATTCACACATGTCTAATCATAAATAATTAAGTCTATTCATCATTTATCGTCTAATCAAATATAATTTACATTCTCATTGATAATTGTTATATAAAAATAACATAGATTATATTTCAAATGAGACTCTTAGAGCTTTTCTTATTTTAACATTGTAATAATATAGAATAGCATATAGATATATATGTAATAACGTATATATATGCTTATTTCTCTCATGTTTCGAAATGCAATGTGATATTGCACTCACTTTTTATAGAAATCTACCATACTCATAGGAATGATGACATATACATTTGTCTATCTATCTACGTTGTAAAAACCTTCATTAGCCCTAAGCTCAAAGTTTTTCTCATTCATTGCTTTAAATTGACCAAAAAATTGAATACTTGCTTTAAATTGACCATTCAATTTAAAGTTCGTCCCTTTGTATTTTGGATTTTGGAGGTTCTTGTTGTTATTTCTACAAATTAGATCCTTATTAAAATTGTTAATTTTTCGATCATTAGCGATGTCACAGTTTAAATTGGAAATTCTTTTTCTTTGGATAGTTCACACCCGTAAAAATATTTTTACGACTTTATTATGCGACAAAATACAGACAAATCTTGCAGTGATGAACTTTATGATACAGAACAAAGAGAAGAATAATATTCATTACTAGATGATTAAACCTAATCAATCTTCGGCATATTTAAATGCACATATTAAATTTGAAAAATGCAAAAAAGTCCAGCTGGGATCAATATTTTGGTAGTAAAGATAAATGTGACTATATACAAAATGGGACCGTATTATTTGATAATAGCAGTATCAATAATTATTATGTTTTACTTTGTTTCTATAAAGAATGCAAAGAAACTGGCGCAATTTGCATTCAAAGAACTAATAAAGTGTGTACATTACTTGAAGAAACAGTATTTACCAATTGTAGTTCCACCACAGAATATGGTGGAGGGTCTGTTTATTATAACTGCCAAGCAGATGGAGAGTTCGTCCAACATCGAACATGTTATTATGCGTCAATAGCAGAGCAAGCTATGGCATTTGCTCAAGCTGCTAAGCAATACCTTTCTAATAAAAACTATGCAATTGAAGTTTCTGTTCTTAAATGTGGAGAAAATGAAGAAAAAGGAAGTTACACATTTGGTATTTCTTTTGGCGATATATGTTTTGATAATAACAACATCACAAACAACAAATGTATTCATCAATAACTATTGGACTTTTAGGAAATTCGGGTACATATAATTTTTCAACATTTAGAGAAAACGCTCAAATTGAAAGTTTTTCGCTTTTATTTTCCTCTTCAGATTATTCATTAACTCATACAGTTTCGTATTGTAATATTATTGGAAATAAATGTGGAGCAGATAAAAACCAAGTTCTATTTTATTGTATATCCAAAACTAATTTAGATCACTGCATATTTTTAAATAACACTGCAAAATACATGTTTGGGCAAGATATAGATGGTTATAATTCGACTATTTCAGATTCATATGTTGACTCTAATTCAACCACAGGATCAGGAACTGTTATATTTAAGAATATAAAAGAAGGTTACGATTTTAATACGTTTACTCATATATTTAATGAAAACTGCTCAATAGTTTCTCATAGAATAATCTCCCTTAAATCGATTTTTCTTTCAAAGTTTGCAAAAACTGCAACTGCAGGATTATTTTCACGCAAAGTATAGATATAAATGGCAGTATTATGTCGACAAAAGTCGTTATTCTGTTCAACGGCAAAACAAATTATTTAAGCTGTTAAATCTTTTCTTTTTTATAAAAACTTTGCTTTTATTTTTTCAATTTTTAAATGAGGAGAAAACAAACCAAAAGGAAGCAATACATTTCTAATTGGATATTGTGAAATACTAATTAAGAAAAATAACATCGCAAGCAATAAATGCATAGAAATTTCATTGTATCTGGATTTGCAGGATTTAAAAATAGGCGTTTATTAGTTTTGAGAGTGTATGAAATTTTTTTAACTTCAAATGAATTCTTAATATTAAATAAAGTAAATCAAACAATTTATAAAATAACAAATAAAAAAAAAACAATATAGAAATAGAAATAATTAAGCACGAAGTTCGGAGACAGTTGGTAAGAAAGGTTTGAGTGCTTGTCGTGATGGATTCCATCCTTTAGGTAAAACTTTCGAAGGACGAGAATTTGTTACTTTCGGAATTACGATTGCTTTGTTTATCTTGTTCCCTTCGATTGCAGAGATAGATTGTGCTGTTGAAGGAACTGAACTGACTGGGAATCCACCGCCAATGAACTTGGCTGTGTTTCCTGCTATTTCTTCTGTTTTTGACTGTGTTGATGACCTCATCTCGTGGACTTTCTTCTTCTCCATGAAATATGATGATTTAGTGTAATTGAGTTCACCACGAACTTCTTCAACACTCTTCTTAAGTTCATCGATGTTACTTGAGCGATCAAACAGCTCTGTTTCGATCTCTTGAAGTTGTTTCGTCTTCATTTCGAGCTGTTCTTCAAGAATTCTAATTTCTTCATCACCGTCATCTTTCGTTTGACTTCCAACTTTCCTTTGTTCGCGAACAAGAAGTTTACGACGTTCTTCACGAAGAACTTTAAGTTTGTCGATTCGATAAAGACGTTCCATAAGTTTGTTTCGGAGTTCTTGTGTCATCTTGAGGAGATTAAGAAGTTCTGGATTCGATGCTTCTAAGAAACGCCATCTGTGGATATTCATCGGCGTTTCAAGTTCATCTTCAAGAGCACGAACACGACCTTGTTGGAAAAGGATTCCTTTCTCAAGATTTCGACATTCCGTTCGTAAATAAACGGAATGTTTCGATTTGTCCATCAATTTCTTCTGTTTTTCAACTTCGGACAACAATGTTTTCTTCAATTCGTCGACTTCATGGCATTTCTGTGTGTATGTTGCTGATTCTGATTTAAGACGGCCTTCAATAAGAACAATCTTCTCTTTTAATAGATCTAATGAATAAATTCTGTCATGAATCTGCTTTTGATAAAATAAGTTATATGTTGAATGCAATTGATTCAATATATTCGAACTCATCAACACTTTCATGAATATAAGAAAAATATGGAAAAAATTTAGCAAACCTATTGAAAATATTATTATTTGAATGATACACAATTTAATTGGGACAATGTCACGCCCGTAAAATATTTTTGCCATAATAATGTTAAAAAATGAACAAAAATCAGAACAAAGGGGAAGGCTACACTTTGACTATCTCAGATTCATATGTTGATTCAAATTCAACAAATGGACTTGTTATATTTAATAATCTAACAATAAACTCATTTTTTAACACTTTTAATCATTTATTTAATGAAAATTGTTCAATAAATTCTGGAAAAATTATCACTTATAATTTTTCATATCTTTCTACATTTGTAAAAACTGCTTCTGCAGGATTAGTTCCATCAAAAAAGTAAAAAAATACGCCATCATTAATTAATATCTTAAGATATTTTTAATGATATGTTTGCATTTGATTCAGATACTTAAATAAAAAGAAAATTTTTGTCAGTGAACAATTAAATTGCAAGTCAATAAGAATACCCTATACATTTTTAAGAGAATGCAATATCCGTCTCCAAAGCTTTTCCATTTCTCAATCTTCATGGAGAAATTGAATTAGTCTGTCTTCCCCACATATTCAAAATTGATTAGTTTCTCCTCTTCTCCTTGGAGAAAATCGAAATGAGCTCATTGGGTGCTTTGACCAAATTTAAAAATTTACCAAATATTGTGTTTTGTCAAGTAATAAACTGACATTTTAAATAGATAAATGTAAAAAATAGTGTATAGTTTTTCATTTTGGAGAAGTTTGTATTTTGGGACGAACTTTAAATTGAACGGTCAATTTAAAGCAAGTATTCAATTTTTTGGTCAATTTAAAGCAATCTTATATGTAGTTTGTTTTAAAGGCTTGATCAATAGCATATGATCAGTACTCGTTGAGTATGTTATGATGTTAAGAGATAATGGATAGTACACTTTAATATTGAAATTGAATTTGGATTATTATGCAATATTCTATAATATATATTATGATGATCATAAGAATGTGTTGTATGTGATGACACTTAAGTATCATTGATATTTTTTAATTATTGAAAAAGTTAGTAAATAATATTTCTTAATGTGGTGTTCTATTCCGTGAATTCAATAATCACTGTTTTAGAATTTATAAGTATAAGCTGAAAATGATAAGCTTAGAATGACAAGCTGATGATGCCGGGATAAAAAATAATAATCTGTCAAAATGGTTATTTTAATAATAAATAATATAAGAAGGTTAGGAAATGGACTTTGACCTTGAGAAAAAGCCCATCTTCTAACTTTCAGACGAATTTTGGTTAACATTGCGAGTGTCTGCTGCAAATCTCTGCTGAAGCAGCAGGCACTCGCAATTGTAGGCCATGGCAATTGTATTTATAGTGTTAGAATACAATTGCCATGACTTTTGTGTAATCATTTGATCTTCCTGGAAGGAGTTGCAATGGAAGCCAAACTCCACTCCATCCAGTATCAGAAAGCCAGGAAGGAAGTCTTAACCTTGAGAAAGGGCTTCCTTCTAGGCTTTCTGTGTTACATTGGATCATAATCTGTAGAGAAGGGAGTATTTGCAGATTCTGGCCTCTTATAAGGCCAGATCTTCGTATTTCATGCTTCCCAGGGCCGGATTTCTCTCCTGCCGCCATAGATCAGGACGGCATTTGAGAAAGCCGGCCCTGAGTAATGTAAGCGAGGCTCTGGCCTCTACTGAGGCCAGAGACTGTGATATTACGTCTTTCAGGGCCGAGTTTCTGCGAGAATGTCTATCATGTGGATGATCATCGCAAAACTCGGCCCTGAGGATGAATTTTGCAGGCTCTGGCCTCAGTAGGAGCCAGGGCTTGGTATTGTAGGATTCCCATGGCCGGTTTTCGCTCCTGCCGCCTGGGATAAGGGCGGCATTTGAGAAAGCCGGCCCTATGGATTTAAAGCGAAGCCCTGGCCTTTGCTATGGTCAGGGCCTGTGTATTTCTTTCTTTCAGGGCCGAAATGAGAGGAGATCGTCAATGATGTGGACGATCTCCCTCAAAATCGGCCCTGAGGATTGCATTTGTAGGCTCTGGCCTTTGCTAGGGTCAGAGCTTCGTTTGGTAAGTATCCCAAGGCCGGATTCCGCTCCTGCCGCCCGGGATAAGGGCTGCATTTGAGAAAGCCGGCCCTGGGTATTTAAAACGAAGCCCTGGTCTTTGCTGGGGCCAGAGCATGTATCTGTATGTCTTTCAGGGCCGAGTTCTTGCGAGACTGTCGACATGATCGACGATCATCGCAAAACTCGGCCCTGAGGATTGTTTTTGAAAGCCCTGGCCACTGCTAAGGCCAGAGCTTCGTATGGGCACTCTCTCGGAGCTGGATTCCTCTCCGGCCGCCCTGAATCAGGGCGGTCTTTGAGGAAACCGGCCCCGAGGATGGTTTGCGAAGCTCTGGCCTTAGCAATGGCCAGAGCTTGTGATTTTAATGAAGAGCCAAGTTCCTCTCGGATCGTGCCTAATGAGGACGACCGTCGAGGAACTTGGCTCTGAGGAGATGAATTGTGAGCTCTGGCCTCGATGAAGGCCAGAGTTTTGAATGGAATGTTTTGATGGGATGAGCCAATGCTCAGTAAGCTCGTCCCATCAAAACATTCGATTAAAAATTGAATTAAAAATTATCGTAATCACTGAAAAATTACAACAATATTTTTGAATAATATTATTATATAATAAGAATTGAATAAATTTCTCACAAAATTAAATAAAAATTTCCAAAAAATATTAGAAAATTTTAAAAATTATTGAAAAAATAACAAATTTGATAAGAAAATTAAGGATTAGAGAAATTTAAGAAATATAGAAAATGGTTATTTATTATTGTAATGGGAAATTGAGGATATTTGAGGAGTTTTATACAGAATGTGATCTTTATAATTAAAAGAAATGAAGATATTCAAGAAAGGAGTTTACAAATGCAGGGTAAAGGAACAATACTCTGCATTTGTAAACTCCTTTCTTGAATTGAAATTCAATGAATCACATTCAAGTGAAAAAGTGCAAGCTATTCGAGAAAGGAGTTTACAAATGCAGGGTAAAGGAACAATACTCTGCATTTGTAAACTCCTTTCTTGAATTGAAATTCAATGAATCACATTCAAGTGAAAAAGTGCAAGCTATTCGAGAAAGGAGTTTACAAATGCAGGGTAAAGGAACAATACTCTGCATTTGTAAACTCCTTTCTTGAATTGAAATTCAATGAATCACATTCAAGTGAAAAAGTGCAAGCTATTCGAGAAAGGAGTTTACAAATGCAGGGTAAAGGAACAATACTCTGCATTTGTAAACTCCTTTCTTGAATTGAAATTCAATGAATCACATTCAAGTGAAAAAGTGCAAGCTATTCGAGAAAGGAGTTTACAAATGCAGGGTAAAGGAACAATACTCTGCATTTGTAAACTCCTTTCTTGAATTGAAATTCAATGAATCACATTCAAGTGAAAAAGTGCAAGCTATTCGAGAAAGGAGTTTACAAATGCAGGGTAAAGGAACAATACTCTGCATTTGTAAACTCCTTTCTTGAATTAAAATTCAATGAATCACATTCAAGTGAAAAAGTGCGAGTTTTCCTAATTTACACATATAAATGCAATATAATAGCAATATCCCACTAAGCACAAATGTAATCTCAATCAAAACACATTATCTTCATAAATGTTAACAAATTTTTCTATTCACACATGTCTAATCATAAATAATTAAGTCTATTCATCATTTATCGTCTAATCAAATATAATTTACATTCTCATTGATAATTGTTATATAAAAATAACATAGATTATATTTCAAATGAGACTCTTAGAGCTTTTCTTATTTTAACATTGTAATAATATAGAATAGCATATAGATATATATGTAATAACGTATATATATGCTTATTTCTCTCATGTTTCGAAATGCAATGTGATATTGCACTCACTTTTTATAGAAATCTACCATACTCATAGGAATGATGACATATACATTTGTCTATCTATCTACGTTGTAAAAACCTTCATTAGCCCTAAGCTCAAAGTTTTTCTCATTCATTGCTTTAAATTGACCAAAAAATTGAATACTTGCTTTAAATTGACCATTCAATTTAAAGTTCGTCCCTTTGTATTTTGGATTTTGGAGGTTCTTGTTGTTATTTCTACAAATTAGATCCTTATTAAAATTGTTAATTTTTCGATCATTAGCGATGTCACAGTTTAAATTGGAAATTCTTTTTCTTTGGATAGTTCACACCCGTAAAAATATTTTTACGACTTTATTATGCGACAAAATACAGACAAATCTTGCAGTGATGAACTTTATGATACAGAACAAAGAGAAGAATAATATTCATTACTAGATGATTAAACCTAATCAATCTTCGGCATATTTAAATGCACATATTAAATTTGAAAAATGCAAAAAAGTCCAGCTGGGATCAATATTTTGGTAGTAAAGATAAATGTGACTATATACAAAATGGGACCGTATTATTTGATAATAGCAGTATCAATAATTATTATGTTTTACTTTGTTTCTATAAAGAATGCAAAGAAACTGGCGCAATTTGCATTCAAAGAACTAATAAAGTGTGTACATTACTTGAAGAAACAGTATTTACCAATTGTAGTTCCACCACAGAATATGGTGGAGGGTCTGTTTATTATAACTGCCAAGCAGATGGAGAGTTCGTCCAACATCGAACATGTTATTATGCGTCAATAGCAGAGCAAGCTATGGCATTTGCTCAAGCTGCTAAGCAATACCTTTCTAATAAAAACTATGCAATTGAAGTTTCTGTTCTTAAATGTGGAGAAAATGAAGAAAAAGGAAGTTACACATTTGGTATTTCTTTTGGCGATATATGTTTTGATAATAACAACATCACAAACAACAAATGTATTCATCAATAACTATTGGACTTTTAGGAAATTCGGGTACATATAATTTTTCAACATTTAGAGAAAACGCTCAAATTGAAAGTTTTTCGCTTTTATTTTCCTCTTCAGATTATTCATTAACTCATACAGTTTCGTATTGTAATATTATTGGAAATAAATGTGGAGCAGATAAAAACCAAGTTCTATTTTATTGTATATCCAAAACTAATTTAGATCACTGCATATTTTTAAATAACACTGCAAAATACATGTTTGGGCAAGATATAGATGGTTATAATTCGACTATTTCAGATTCATATGTTGACTCTAATTCAACCACAGGATCAGGAACTGTTATATTTAAGAATATAAAAGAAGGTTACGATTTTAATACGTTTACTCATATATTTAATGAAAACTGCTCAATAGTTTCTCATAGAATAATCTCCCTTAAATCGATTTTTCTTTCAAAGTTTGCAAAAACTGCAACTGCAGGATTATTTTCACGCAAAGTATAGATATAAATGGCAGTATTATGTCGACAAAAGTCGTTATTCTGTTCAACGGCAAAACAAATTATTTAAGCTGTTAAATCTTTTCTTTTTTATAAAAACTTTGCTTTTAATTTTTCAATTTTTAAATGAGGAGAAAACAAACCAAAAGGAAGCAATACATTTCTAATTGGATATTGTGAAATACTAATTAAGAAAAATAACATCGCAAGCAATAAATGCATAGAAATTTCATTGTATCTGGATTTGCAGGATTTAAAAATAGGCGTTTATTAGTTTTGAGAGTGTATGAAATTTTTTTAACTTCAAATGAATTCTTAATATTAAATAAAGTAAATCAAACAATTTATAAAATAACAAATAAAAAAAAACAATATAGAAATAGAAATAATTAAGCACGAAGTTCGGAGACAGTTGGTAAGAAAGGTTTGAGTGCTTGTCGTGATGGATTCCATCCTTTAGGTAAAACTTTCGAAGGACGAGAATTTGTTACTTTCGGAATTACGATTGCTTTGTTTATCTTGTTCCCTTCGATTGCAGAGATAGATTGTGCTGTTGAAGGAACTGAACTGACTGGGAATCCACCGCCAATGAACTTGGCTGTGTTTCCTGCTATTTCTTCTGTTTTTGACTGTGTTGATGACCTCATCTCGTGGACTTTCTTCTTCTCCATGAAATATGATGATTTAGTGTAATTGAGTTCACCACGAACTTCTTCAACACTCTTCTTAAGTTCATCGATGTTACTTGAGCGATCAAACAGCTCTGTTTCGATCTCTTGAAGTTGTTTCGTCTTCATTTCGAGCTGTTCTTCAAGAATTCTAATTTCTTCATCACCGTCATCTTTCGTTTGACTTCCAACTTTCCTTTGTTCGCGAACAAGAAGTTTACGACGTTCTTCACGAAGAACTTTAAGTTTGTCGATTCGATAAAGACGTTCCATAAGTTTGTTTCGGAGTTCTTGTGTCATCTTGAGGAGATTAAGAAGTTCTGGATTCGATGCTTCTAAGAAACGCCATCTGTGGATATTCATCGGCGTTTCAAGTTCATCTTCAAGAGCACGAACACGACCTTGTTGGAAAAGGATTCCTTTCTCAAGATTTCGACATTCCGTTCGTAAATAAACGGAATGTTTCGATTTGTCCATCAATTTCTTCTGTTTTTCAACTTCGGACAACAATGTTTTCTTCAATTCGTCGACTTCATGGCATTTCTGTGTGTATGTTGCTGATTCTGATTTAAGACGGCCTTCAATAAGAACAATCTTCTCTTTTAATAGATCTAATGAATAAATTCTGTCATGAATCTGCTTTTGATAAAAATAAGTTATATGTTGAATGCAATTGATTCAATATATTCGAACTCATCAACACTTTCATGAATATAAGAAAAATATGGAAAAAATTTAGCAAACCTATTGAAAATATTATTATTTGAATGATACACAATTTAATTGGGACAATGTCACGCCCGTAAAATATTTTTGCCATAATAATGTTAAAAAATGAACAAAAATCAGAACAAAGGGGAAGGCTACACTTTGACTATCTCAGATTCATATGTTGATTCAAATTCAACAAATGGACTTGTTATATTTAATAATCTAACAATAAACTCATTTTTTAACACTTTTAATCATTTATTTAATGAAAATTGTTCAATAAATTCTGGAAAAATTATCACTTATAATTTTTCATATCTTTCTACATTTGTAAAAACTGCTTCTGCAGGATTAGTTCCATCAAAAAAGTAAAAAAATACGCCATCATTAATTAATATCTTAAGATATTTTTAATGATATGTTTGCATTTGATTCAGATACTTAAATAAAAAGAAAATTTTTGTCAGTGAACAATTAAATTGCAAGTCAATAAGAATACCCTATACATTTTTAAGAGAATGCAATATCCGTCTCCAAAGCTTTTCCATTTCTCAATCTTCATGGAGAAATTGAATTAGTCTGTCTTCCCCACATATTCAAAATTGATTAGTTTCTCCTCTTCTCCTTGGAGAAAATCGAAATGAGCTCATTGGGTGCTTTGACCAAATTTAAAAATTTACCAAATATTGTGTTTTGTCAAGTAATAAACTGACATTTTAAATAGATAAATGTAAAAAATAGTGTATAGTTTTTCATTTTGGAGAAGTTTGTATTTTGGGACGAACTTTAAATTGAACGGTCAATTTAAAGCAAGTATTCAATTTTTTGGTCAATTTAAAGCAATCTTATATGTAGTTTGTTTTAAAGGCTTGATCAATAGCATATGATCAGTACTCGTTGAGTATGTTATGATGTTAAGAGATAATGGATAGTACACTTTAATATTGAAATTGAATTTGGATTATTATGCAATATTCTATAATATATATTATGATGATCATAAGAATGTGTTGTATGTGATGACACTTAAGTATCATTGATATTTTTTAATTATTGAAAAAGTTAGTAAATAATATTTCTTAATGTGGTGTTCTATTCCGTGAATTCAATAATCACTGTTTTAGAATTTATAAGTATAAGCTGAAAATGATAAGCTTAGAATGACAAGCTGATGATGCCGGGATAAAAAATAATAATCTGTCAAAATGGTTATTTTAATAATAAATAATATAAGAAGGTTAGGAAATGGACTTTGACCTTGAGAAAAAGCCCATCTTCTAACTTTCAGACGAATTTTGGTTAACATTGCGAGTGTCTGCTGCAAATCTCTGCTGAAGCAGCAGGCACTCGCAATTGTAGGCCATGGCAATTGTATTTATAGTGTTAGAATACAATTGCCATGACTTTTGTGTAATCATTTGATCTTCCTGGAAGGAGTTGCAATGGAAGCCAAACTCCACTCCATCCAGTATCAGAAAGCCAGGAAGGAAGTCTTAACCTTGAGAAAGGGCTTCCTTCTAGGCTTTCTGTGTTACATTGGATCATAATCTGTAGAGAAGGGAGTATTTGCAGATTCTGGCCTCTTATAAGGCCAGATCTTCGTATTTCATGCTTCCCAGGGCCGGATTTCTCTCCTGCCGCCATAGATCAGGACGGCATTTGAGAAAGCCGGCCCTGAGTAATGTAAGCGAGGCTCTGGCCTCTACTGAGGCCAGAGACTGTGATATTACGTCTTTCAGGGCCGAGTTTCTGCGAGAATGTCTATCATGTGGATGATCATCGCAAAACTCGGCCTGAGGATGAATTTTGCAGGCTCTGGCCTCAGTAGGAGCCAGGGCTTGGTATTGTAGGATTCCCATGGCCGGTTTTCGCTCCTGCCGCCTGGGATAAGGGCGGCATTTGAGAAAGCCGGCCCTATGGATTTAAAGCGAAGCCCTGGCCTTTGCTATGGTCAGGGCCTGTGTATTTCTTTCTTTCAGGGCCGAAATGAGAGGAGATCGTCAATGATGTGGACGATCTCCCTCAAAATCGGCCCTGAGGATTGCATTTGTAGGCTCTGGCCTTTGCTAGGGTCAGAGCTTCGTTTGGTAAGTATCCCAAGGCCGGATTCCGCTCCTGCCGCCCGGGATAAGGGCTGCATTTGAGAAAGCCGGCCCTGGGTATTTAAAACGAAGCCCTGGTCTTTGCTGGGGCCAGAGCATGTATCTGTATGTCTTTCAGGGCCGAGTTCTTGCGAGACTGTCGACATGATCGACGATCATCGCAAAACTCGGCC
Organism: Trichomonas vaginalis G3; assembly: GCF_026262505.1. Taxonomy (NCBI): domain Eukaryota; phylum Parabasalia; order Trichomonadida; family Trichomonadidae; genus Trichomonas; species Trichomonas vaginalis. The sequence goes on along the minus strand of NC_067207.1, from coordinate 437,640 downwards.
CTGAGGATTGTTTTTGAAAGCCCTGGCCACTGCTAAGGCCAGAGCTTCGTATGGGCACTCTCTCGGAGCTGGATTCCTCTCCGGCCGCCCTGAATCAGGGCGGTCTTTGAGGAAACCGGCCCCGAGGATGGTTTGCGAAGCTCTGGCCTTAGCAATGGCCAGAGCTTGTGATTTTAATGAAGAGCCAAGTTCCTCTCGGATCGTGCCTAATGAGGACGACCGTCGAGGAACTTGGCTCTGAGGAGATGAATTGTGAGCTCTGGCCTCGATGAAGGCCAGAGTTTTGAATGGAATGTTTTGATGGGATGAGCCAATGCTCAGTAAGCTCGTCCATCAAAACATTCGATTAAAAATTGAATTAAAAATTATCGTAATCACTGAAAAATTACAACAATATTTTTGAATAATATTATTATATAATAAGAATTGAATAAATTTCTCACAAAATTAAATAAAAATTTCCAAAAAATATTAGAAAATTTTAAAAATTATTGAAAAAATAACAAATTTGATAAGAAAATTAAGGATTAGAGAAATTTAAGAAATATAGAAAATGGTTATTTATTATTGTAATGGGAAATTGAGGATATTTGAGGAGTTTTATACAGAATGTGATCTTTATAATTAAAAGAAATGAAGATATTCAAGAAAGGAGTTTACAAATGCAGGGTAAAGGAACAATACTCTGCATTTGTAAACTCCTTTCTTGAATTGAAATTCAATGAATCACATTCAAGTGAAAAAGTGCAAGCTATTCGAGAAAGGAGTTTACAAATGCAGGGTAAAGGAACAATACTCTGCATTTGTAAACTCCTTTCTTGAATTAAAATTCAATGAATCACATTCAAGTGAAAAAGTGCGAGTTTTCCTAATTTACACATATAAATGCAATATAATAGCAATATCCCACTAAGCACAAATGTAATCTCAATCAAAACACATTATCTTCATAAATGTTAACAAATTTTTCTATTCACACATGTCTAATCATAAATAATTAAGTCTATTCATCATTTATCGTCTAATCAAATATAATTTACATTCTCATTGATAATTGTTATATAAAAATAACATAGATTATATTTCAAATGAGACTCTTAGAGCTTTTCTTATTTTAACATTGTAATAATATAGAATAGCATATAGATATATATGTAATAACGTATATATATGCTTATTTCTCTCATGTTTCGAAATGCAATGTGATATTGCACTCACTTTTTATAGAAATCTACCATACTCATAGGAATGATGACATATACATTTGTCTATCTATCTACGTTGTAAAAACCTTCATTAGCCCTAAGCTCAAAGTTTTTCTCATTCATTGCTTTAAATTGACCAAAAAATTGAATACTTGCTTTAAATTGAATTGACGTCATTCAATTTTGGAGGTTCTTGTTGTTATTTCTACAAATTAGATCCTTATTAAAATTGTTAATTTTTCGATCATTAGCGATGTCACAGTTTAAATTGGAAATTCTTTTTCTTTGGATAGTTCACACCCGTAAAAATATTTTTACGACTTTATTATGCGACAAAATACAGACAAATCTTGCAGTGATGAACTTTATGATACAGAACAAAGAGAAGAATAATATTCATTACTAGATGATTAAACCTAATCAATCTTCGGCATATTTAAATGCACATATTAAATTTGAAAAATGCAAAAAAGTCCAGCTGGGATCAATATTTTGGTAGTAAAGATAAATGTGACTATATACAAAATGGGACCGTATTATTTGATAATAGCAGTATCAATAATTATTATGTTTTACTTTGTTTCTATAAAGAATGCAAAGAAACTGGCGCAATTTGCATTCAAAGAACTAATAAAGTGTGTACATTACTTGAAGAAACAGTATTTACCAATTGTAGTTCCACCACAGAATATGGTGGAGGGTCTGTTTATTATAACTGCCAAGCAGATGGAGAGTTCGTCCAACATCGAACATGTTATTATGCGTCAATAGCAGAGCAAGCTATGGCATTTGCTCAAGCTGCTAAGCAATACCTTTCTAATAAAAACTATGCAATTGAAGTTTCTGTTCTTAAATGTGGAGAAAATGAAGAAAAAGGAAGTTACACATTTGGTATTTCTTTTGGCGATATATGTTTTGATAATAACAACATCACAAACAACAAATGTATTCATCAATAACTATTGGACTTTTAGGAAATTCGGGTACATATAATTTTTCAACATTTAGAGAAAACGCTCAAATTGAAAGTTTTTCGCTTTTATTTTCCTCTTCAGATTATTCATTAACTCATACAGTTTCGTATTGTAATATTATTGGAAATAAATGTGGAGCAGATAAAAACCAAGTTCTATTTTATTGTATATCCAAAACTAATTTAGATCACTGCATATTTTTAAATAACACTGCAAAATACATGTTTGGGCAAGATATAGATGGTTATAATTCGACTATTTCAGATTCATATGTTGACTCTAATTCAACCACAGGATCAGGAACTGTTATATTTAAGAATATAAAAGAAGGTTACGATTTTAATACGTTTACTCATATATTTAATGAAAACTGCTCAATAGTTTCTCATAGAATAATCTCCCTTAAATCGATTTTTCTTTCAAAGTTTGCAAAAACTGCAACTGCAGGATTATTTTCACGCAAAGTATAGATATAAATGGCAGTATTATGTCGACAAAAGTCGTTATTCTGTTCAACGGCAAAACAAATTATTTAAGCTGTTAAATCTTTTCTTTTTTATAAAAACTTTGCTTTTAATTTTTCAATTTTTAAATGAGGAGAAAACAAACCAAAAGGAAGCAATACATTTCTAATTGGATATTGTGAAATACTAATTAAGAAAAATAACATCGCAAGCAATAAATGCATAGAAATTTCATTGTATCTGGATTTGCAGGATTTAAAAATAGGCGTTTATTAGTTTTGAGAGTGTATGAAATTTTTTTAACTTCAAATGAATTCTTAATATTAAATAAAGTAAATCAAACAATTTATAAAATAACAAATAAAAAAAAACAATATAGAAATAGAAATAATTAAGCACGAAGTTCGGAGACAGTTGGTAAGAAAGGTTTGAGTGCTTGTCGTGATGGATTCCATCCTTTAGGTAAAACTTTCGAAGGACGAGAATTTGTTACTTTCGGAATTACGATTGCTTTGTTTATCTTGTTCCCTTCGATTGCAGAGATAGATTGTGCTGTTGAAGGAACTGAACTGACTGGGAATCCACCGCCAATGAACTTGGCTGTGTTTCCTGCTATTTCTTCTGTTTTTGACTGTGTTGATGACCTCATCTCGTGGACTTTCTTCTTCTCCATGAAATATGATGATTTAGTGTAATTGAGTTCACCACGAACTTCTTCAACACTCTTCTTAAGTTCATCGATGTTACTTGAGCGATCAAACAGCTCTGTTTCGATCTCTTGAAGTTGTTTCGTCTTCATTTCGAGCTGTTCTTCAAGAATTCTAATTTCTTCATCACCGTCATCTTTCGTTTGACTTCCAACTTTCCTTTGTTCGCGAACAAGAAGTTTACGACGTTCTTCACGAAGAACTTTAAGTTTGTCGATTCGATAAAGACGTTCCATAAGTTTGTTTCGGAGTTCTTGTGTCATCTTGAGGAGATTAAGAAGTTCTGGATTCGATGCTTCTAAGAAACGCCATCTGTGGATATTCATCGGCGTTTCAAGTTCATCTTCAAGAGCACGAACACGACCTTGTTGGAAAAGGATTCCTTTCTCAAGATTTCGACATTCCGTTCGTAAATAAACGGAATGTTTCGATTTGTCCATCAATTTCTTCTGTTTTTCAACTTCGGACAACAATGTTTTCTTCAATTCGTCGACTTCATGGCATTTCTGTGTGTATGTTGCTGATTCTGATTTAAGACGGCCTTCAATAAGAACAATCTTCTCTTTTAATAGATCTAATGAATAAATTCTGTCATGAATCTGCTTTTGATAAAATAAGTTATATGTTGAATGCAATTGATTCAATATATTCGAACTCATCAACACTTTCATGAATATAAGAAAAATATGGAAAAAATTTAGCAAACCTATTGAAAATATTATTATTTGAATGATACACAATTTAATTGGGACAATGTCACGCCCGTAATATATTAATGTTAAAAAATGAACAAAAATCAGAACAAAGGGGAAGGCTACACTTTGACTATCTCAGATTCATATGTTGATTCAAATTCAACAAATGGACTTGTTATATTTAATAATCTAACAATAAACTCATTTTTTAACACTTTTAATCATTTATTTAATGAAAATTGTTCAATAAATTCTGGAAAAATTATCACTTATAATTTTTCATATCTTTCTACATTTGTAAAAACTGCTTCTGCAGGATTAGTTCCATCAAAAAAGTAAAAAAATACGCCATCATTAATTAATATCTTAAGATATTTTTAATGATATGTTTGCATTTGATTCAGATACTTAAATAAAAAGAAAATTTTTGTCAGTGAACAATTAAATTGCAAGTCAATAAGAATACCCTATACATTTTTAAGAGAATGCAATATCCGTCTCCAAAGCTTTTCCATTTCTCAATCTTCATGGAGAAATTGAATTAGTCTGTCTTCCCCACATATTCAAAATTGATTAGTTTCTCCTCTTCTCCTTGGAGAAAATCGAAATGAGCTCATTGGGTGCTTTGACCAAATTTAAAAATTTACCAAATATTGTGTTTTGTCAAGTAATAAACTGACATTTTAAATAGATAATGTAAAATGTAAAATGTATAGTTTTTTCATTTTGGAGAAGTTTGTATTTTGGGACGAACTTTAAATTGAACGGTCAATTTAAAGCAAGTATTCAATTTTTTGGTCAATTTAAAGCAATCTTATATGTAGTTTGTTTTAAAGGCTTGATCAATAGCATATGATCAGTACTCGTTGAGTATGTTATGATGTTAAGAGATAATGGATAGTACACTTTAATATTGAAATTGAATTTGGATTATTATGCAATATTCTATAATATATATTATGATGATCATAAGAATGTGTTGTATGTGATGACACTTAAGTATCATTGATATTTTTTAATTATTGAAAAAGTTAGTAAATAATATTTCTTAATGTGGTGTTCTATTCCGTGAATTCAATAATCACTGTTTTAGAATTTATAAGTATAAGCTGAAAATGATAAGCTTAGAATGACAAGCTGATGATGCCGGGATAAAAAATAATAATCTGTCAAAATGGTTATTTTAATAATAAATAATATAAGAAGGTTAGGAAATGGACTTTGACCTTGAGAAAAAGCCCATCTTCTAACTTTCAGACGAATTTTGGTTAACATTGCGAGTGTCTGCTGCAAATCTCTGCTGAAGCAGCAGGCACTCGCAATTGTAGGCCATGGCAATTGTATTTATAGTGTTAGAATACAATTGCCATGACTTTTGTGTAATCATTTGATCTTCCTGGAAGGAGTTGCAATGGAAGCCAAACTCCACTCCATCCAGTATCAGAAAGCCAGGAAGGAAGTCTTAACCTTGAGAAAGGGCTTCCTTCTAGGCTTTCTGTGTTACATTGGATCATAATCTGTAGAGAAGGGAGTATTTGCAGATTCTGGCCTCTTATAAGGCCAGATCTTCGTATTTCATGCTTCCCAGGGCCGGATTTCTCTCCTGCCGCCATAGATCAGGACGGCATTTGAGAAAGCCGGCCCTGAGTAATGTAAGCGAGGCTCTGGCCTCTACTGAGGCCAGAGACTGTGATATTACGTCTTTCAGGGCCGAGTTTCTGCGAGAATGTCTATCATGTGGATGATCATCGCAAAACTCGGCCCTGAGGATGAATTTTGCAGGCTCTGGCCTCAGTAGGAGCCAGGGCTTGGTATTGTAGGATTCCCATGGCCGGTTTTCGCTCCTGCCGCCTGGGATAAGGGCGGCATTTGAGAAAGCCGGCCCTATGGATTTAAAGCGAAGCCCTGGCCTTTGCTATGGTCAGGGCCTGTGTATTTCTTTCTTTCAGGGCCGAAATGAGAGGAGATCGTCAATGATGTGGACGATCTCCCTCAAAATCGGCCCTGAGGATTGCATTTGTAGGCTCTGGCCTTTGCTAGGGTCAGAGCTTCGTTTGGTAAGTATCCCAAGGCCGGATTCCGCTCCTGCCGCCCGGGATAAGGGCTGCATTTGAGAAAGCCGGCCCTGGGTATTTAAAACGAAGCCCTGGTCTTTGCTGGGGCCAGAGCATGTATCTGTATGTCTTTCAGGGCCGAGTTCTTGCGAGACTGTCGACATGATCGACGATCATCGCAAAACTCGGCCCTGAGGATTGTTTTTGAAAGCCCTGGCCACTGCTAAGGCCAGAGCTTCGTATGGGCACTCTCTCGGAGCTGGATTCCTCTCCTCCCGCCGCCTGAATCAGGGCGGTCTTTGAGGAAACCGGCCCCGAGGATGGTTTGCGAAGCTCTGGCCTTAGCAATGGCCAGAGCTTGTGATTTTAATGAAGAGCCAAGTTCCTCTCGGATCGTGCCTAATGAGGACGACCGTCGAGGAACTTGGCTCTGAGGAGATGAATTGTGAGCTCTGGCCTCGATGAAGGCCAGAGTTTTGAATGGAATGTTTTGATGGGATGAGCCAATGCTCAGTAAGCTCGTCCCATCAAAACATTCGATTAAAAATTGAATTAAAAATTATCGTAATCACTGAAAAATTACAACAATATTTTTGAATAATATTATTATATAATAAGAATTGAATAAATTTCTCACAAAATTAAATAAAAATTTCCAAAAAATATTAGAAAATTTTAAAAATTATTGAAAAAATAACAAATTTGATAAGAAAATTAAGGATTAGAGAAATTTAAGAAATATAGAAAATGGTTATTTATTATTGTAATGGGAAATTGAGGATATTTGAGGAGTTTTATACAGAATGTGATCTTTATAATTAAAAGAAATGAAGATATTCAAGAAAGGAGTTTACAAATGCAGGGTAAAGGAACAATACTCTGCATTTGTAAACTCCTTTCTTGAATTGAAATTCAATGAATCACATTCAAGTGAAAAAGTGCAAGCTATTCGAGAAAGGAGTTTACAAATGCAGGGTAAAGGAACAATACTCTGCATTTGTAAACTCCTTTCTTGAATTAAAATTCAATGAATCACATTCAAGTGAAAAAGTGCGAGTTTTCCTAATTTACACATATAAATGCAATATAATAGCAATATCCCACTAAGCACAAATGTAATCTCAATCAAAACACATTATCTTCATAAATGTTAACAAATTTTTCTATTCACACATGTCTAATCATAAATAATTAAGTCTATTCATCATTTATCGTCTAATCAAATATAATTTACATTCTCATTGATAATTGTTATATAAAAATAACATAGATTATATTTCAAATGAGACTCTTAGAGCTTTTCTTATTTTAACATTGTAATAATATAGAATAGCATATAGATATATATGTAATAACGTATATATATGCTTATTTCTCTCATGTTTCGAAATGCAATGTGATATTGCACTCACTTTTTATAGAAATCTACCATACTCATAGGAATGATGACATATACATTTGTCTATCTATCTACGTTGTAAAAACCTTCATTAGCCCTAAGCTCAAAGTTTTTCTCATTCATTGCTTTAAATTGACCAAAAAATTGAATACTTGCTTTAAATTGACCATTCAATTTAAAGTTCGTCCCTTTGTATTTTGGATTTTGGAGGTTCTTGTTGTTATTTCTACAAATTAGATCCTTATTAAAATTGTTAATTTTTCGATCATTAGCGATGTCACAGTTTAAATTGGAAATTCTTTTTCTTTGGATAGTTCACACCCGTAAAAATATTTTTACGACTTTATTATGCGACAAAATACAGACAAATCTTGCAGTGATGAACTTTATGATACAGAACAAAGAGAAGAATAATATTCATTACTAGATGATTAAACCTAATCAATCTTCGGCATATTTAAATGCACATATTAAATTTGAAAAATGCAAAAAAGTCCAGCTGGGATCAATATTTTGGTAGTAAAGATAAATGTGACTATATACAAAATGGGACCGTATTATTTGATAATAGCAGTATCAATAATTATTATGTTTTACTTTGTTTCTATAAAGAATGCAAAGAAACTGGCGCAATTTGCATTCAAAGAACTAATAAAGTGTGTACATTACTTGAAGAAACAGTATTTACCAATTGTAGTTCCACCACAGAATATGGTGGAGGGTCTGTTTATTATAACTGCCAAGCAGATGGAGAGTTCGTCCAACATCGAACATGTTATTATGCGTCAATAGCAGAGCAAGCTATGGCATTTGCTCAAGCTGCTAAGCAATACCTTTCTAATAAAAACTATGCAATTGAAGTTTCTGTTCTTAAATGTGGAGAAAATGAAGAAAAAGGAAGTTACACATTTGGTATTTCTTTTGGCGATATATGTTTTGATAATAACAACATCACAAACAACAAATGTATTCATCAATAACTATTGGACTTTTAGGAAATTCGGGTACATATAATTTTTCAACATTTAGAGAAAACGCTCAAATTGAAAGTTTTTCGCTTTTATTTTCCTCTTCAGATTATTCATTAACTCATACAGTTTCGTATTGTAATATTATTGGAAATAAATGTGGAGCAGATAAAAACCAAGTTCTATTTTATTGTATATCCAAAACTAATTTAGATCACTGCATATTTTTAAATAACACTGCAAAATACATGTTTGGGCAAGATATAGATGGTTATAATTCGACTATTTCAGATTCATATGTTGACTCTAATTCAACCACAGGATCAGGAACTGTTATATTTAAGAATATAAAAGAAGGTTACGATTTTAATACGTTTACTCATATATTTAATGAAAACTGCTCAATAGTTTCTCATAGAATAATCTCCCTTAAATCGATTTTTCTTTCAAAGTTTGCAAAAACTGCAACTGCAGGATTATTTTCACGCAAAGTATAGATATAAATGGCAGTATTATGTCGACAAAAGTCGTTATTCTGTTCAACGGCAAAACAAATTATTTAAGCTGTTAAATCTTTTCTTTTTTATAAAAACTTTGCTTTTAATTTTTCAATTTTTAAATGAGGAGAAAACAAACCAAAAGGAAGCAATACATTTCTAATTGGATATTGTGAAATACTAATTAAGAAAAATAACATCGCAAGCAATAAATGCATAGAAATTTCATTGTATCTGGATTTGCAGGATTTAAAAATAGGCGTTTATTAGTTTTGAGAGTGTATGAAATTTTTTTAACTTCAAATGAATTCTTAATATTAAATAAAGTAAATCAAACAATTTATAAAATAACAAATAAAAAAAAACAATATAGAAATAGAAATAATTAAGCACGAAGTTCGGAGACAGTTGGTAAGAAAGGTTTGAGTGCTTGTCGTGATGGATTCCATCCTTTAGGTAAAACTTTCGAAGGACGAGAATTTGTTACTTTCGGAATTACGATTGCTTTGTTTATCTTGTTCCCTTCGATTGCAGAGATAGATTGTGCTGTTGAAGGAACTGAACTGACTGGGAATCCACCGCCAATGAACTTGGCTGTGTTTCCTGCTATTTCTTCTGTTTTTGACTGTGTTGATGACCTCATCTCGTGGACTTTCTTCTTCTCCATGAAATATGATGATTTAGTGTAATTGAGTTCACCACGAACTTCTTCAACACTCTTCTTAAGTTCATCGATGTTACTTGAGCGATCAAACAGCTCTGTTTCGATCTCTTGAAGTTGTTTCGTCTTCATTTCGAGCTGTTCTTCAAGAATTCTAATTTCTTCATCACCGTCATCTTTCGTTTGACTTCCAACTTTCCTTTGTTCGCGAACAAGAAGTTTACGACGTTCTTCACGAAGAACTTTAAGTTTGTCGATTCGATAAAGACGTTCCATAAGTTTGTT
>NC_067207.1:403889-427706 GCF_026262505.1 Trichomonas vaginalis G3 | reverse complement strand
CGGGGAGTTTGTGTCATCTTGAGGAGATTAGAGTTTGGATCGATAATCTAAGAACGCCATATGTGATTTATCGGGGCGTTTCAAAGTTCACTTCAAGGCGAACCACACGATCCGTTGTGAAAAAGATCCTTTTTCTCAAAATTTGACAGTTCGTTCTAAATAAATGAATGTGTCGATTGTTATTCAAGTTTCTTCTTTTTTTTCAACTTCGGACATACAATGTTTTCTTCAATTCGTACGACTCTCATGGCATTGTGTGTATTTGCTGATTCTTGATTTGAAGAACGGCCTCAATAAAAAATCTTTCTCTTTTAATAGATTCTAATTAATAAATTTCTTCCTATGAATCTGCTTTTGATAAAATAATTTATATGTGATCCAATTGATTCAATATATTCGAACTCACAACACTTTCATGATATATAAGAAAAATATGAAAAAATTTTAGCAAACGAATTTGAAAAATTATATTTGAATGATAAACAGCAATTTAATTGGACATGTTCACCCCAGTAAATATGTCCATAATATTAAATGAAAACAAAACATTCAAACTAAAGGGAAGGCTACACATTGAGCACCAGTTCATATGTTGATTCAACATCAACAAATGGAACTTGTTATATTATAATGCTAACAATAAACTCATTTTTAACACTTATATCATTTATTAATAAATGTCAATAAATCCTGGAAAAATTATCACTTAATAATTTCTCCCATACTTTCTACATTTTTAAAACTAGGGGCTTCTCAGGATTATTCCATCAAAAAAGTAAAAAAAATAACCATCTTAATTAATTACTATAGATATTTTAATATATTTGGCAATTTATGAATCAGATTACTTAAATATTAAAAGAAAATTTTTGTCAGTGGGGAAACTATAAACCTTGCAAGATCAATAAGAAACCTATTCATTTTTAAGAAATGCCAATATCCTCTCCAAAGCTTTCCATTTCTCAATCTCCTGGAGAAATGAATTTAGTCGTCTCGCATATTTAAAATGAAATTTTTTCTCCTCTTCCTCTTGAAAAATCGAATGAGCCATTGATTTGACCAAATTTAAAAATTTACCAAATATTTTGTTTTCAAGTAAAAACGACATCTTAATAATCAAATGTAAAAAATAAGATATTTTTCATTTGAGAAGTTTTATTTGGGACGAATTAAATTGGAACTGGTCAATATTAAGCAGTATTTCAATTTTGGTCAATTCTTTAAAAAAATTTCTATGTACGTGTTTTTAAAGGCTGATCATTCATATGATGCATACCGTTAGATATGGTTATATTTAAAGAAGACAATGGATATACACTTTATATATTAAATTTAATTGGATTTATGCGATATTTAATAATATATATATGAGACATAAAATTGTTTATGGGATAACTTTATATCATTGAATTTTTTAATATGGAAAATTAGTAAATAATATTCTTAATTGTGTTTATCCGTGATTCAAATAATACTGTTTTAGATTATTACAGATGTAGCTGAAAATGATAACTGATGACAAGCGAATTCCCGGGGAAAAAAGAATAAGTATCTGTCAAAATGTTATTTAAATAATAAATACACAGAAGTTACGAATGGACTTTGGACCTTGAGAAACACACCCATCTCAATTCAGAACACACCCCACAACTCCTCTAACACTGCGGGAGTGCGCTTGCAAATCACGGCTACCAAGGCACTCGCATGTAGGCCCTGCAATTTACACACACACACTGCCTATGACTTTGGTTACTATTTGATCTCTGGAAGGATTTGCATGATAGCCAACTCACCATCCATATCAAAAGCCAGGAAGAAGTCTTAACTTAAAAAGGGCTTCCTCTAGCTTTCTGTTGTTCCTTGTATCAAATTCTTAAGAGAACGGGAGTTACTTTGCAGATCGGCTCTTTATAAGGCCAGACCTCGTATTCAGCTTACCAGGGCCGAATTCCTCTCGCTGCCCATAGATTAGGACGCATTTGAAAACCGGCCCTGAGTAATGTAAGCGAGGCCTGGCCTCTACTGAGACATAGACGGTGGATAATACGTCTGTTCAGGCCGAGTTTCTGCAGAAATTCCTATCATGTGGATAGTATCATCGGAAAACTCGCCAGATAAATTTACTTGCAGGCTCTCCCAGTAAGTGAGCCGGGCTTGGTATTCGGTAAATCAATGCCTGTTTCGCTCCTGCCTCCTGGACACAATGGTGCGGCATTGGAAAAGCGGCCATGATAAAAGCGAAGTGGCTTTGCTATGCAGGGGGGCCGTTATTTCGTTTTTCTTCAGGCCGAAATGAAGAAATCTCGAATGTGTGAATGATCTCGCTCAAATCGCCTGTAGGATGCATTTTAGCTCTGCTTGCCTAGGTCAGAGTTCGGGGTTGTAATCCCAAGCCGGTTCGCTCCTGCGGCCCGCGATAGGCTGCATTGAAAAGCTCGGCCCTTGATATTTAAACGAACCTGTCCTTTGCTGGAGAGCATTATCTGTAATTGTCTTTCAAGTGCCGAAGTTCTGGGCAACCGTCGACATGATCGACGATCATTCGCAAAACGCCTGAAGATGTTTTTGAAAGACCGTGGGCAATGCTCAGGCAGAAGCTTCGTAAATGGGCACTCTAGAGCTGGATTCCATCGCCCGCCGCCAACAGGCGGTCTTTGAGGAACGGCCCCGAGGAGGTTGCGAGCTCGGCTTAGCAATGGCCAGAGCTGTTGATTTAATGTAAGACCAAGTTCTCTCGATCGTGCCTAATGGGGACCGACCAGTCGAGACTTGCATGAGATGAATGTGGCTCTGGCCTCGGATGGAGGCAGAAGTTGGAATGGATATTGTTATGGGATGACAATCTTCAGTAAGCCGCATCAACAACACATCGATTAAAAAAATTAAAAATTTAGCGTACACTGACAAAATGTACACAAATTTTTGAATAATATTATTATATAATAGAGTTCGAATTAAATTCTTCACAAAATTACAAATAAAATTTCCAAAAATATTCGAAAATGTTAAAAATTATTGAAAAAATAACAATTTTTAAGAAAATAAGGGCCATTTAGAGAAAATTTAAGAAATATATGAAAATGGTTATTATTTATTTGTATATGGAATTGAGGATATTTTGAGAGTTTATACAGAAGTGGGATCTTACTTGTAATTTAAACGAAATGAAGATATTCAAAAAAGGGAGTTACACAATGCAGGTAAGGAACAATACTGTCTGCCATTTGTAAACTCTTTCTTGAATTGAAATTCAATGAATCACTTTCAAGTGATAGTGCAAGCTATTGAAAACGGAGTTTACAAATGCAGGGAAAGGAACAATACTACTGCATTTGTAACTCCTTTTCTTGCATTAAAATTGCATGAATCACATACACGTGAAAAAGTGCGAGTCTTATCACTAATTTTACACATATAAATGCAATAAATTAGCAATGATCCACCTAAGCACAAATTAATCTCAATCAAACACATTATCTTTCATAATGTTAACAAACCTTCTTTCTATTTCACACATGTCTAATTCATAAATAATTAAGTCCTATCATCATTTATACGTCTAATCAATTATAATTTAACATTCTCATTGAAATTTGTTATATAAAGAATAACATAGATTATATTTCAAATGGAGACTCCTAGAAGCTTTTCTTATTTTAAAAATTGTAATAACATAGATATAGCATATAGATATATATGTGAATAACGTATATATCGCCCGTGCCATTTCTCTCATGTTCGAAATGCATGTGATAGTTGCACATTCACTTTTTATTAGAAATACTACCATACTCATTATGACATGAATACATATAACATTTGTCTATCTATCTAACGTTGTAAAAACTTCCATAGCCGCTAAGCTCAAAGTTTTTCTCATTCATTGCTTTAATATGACGATCAAAACATTGAAATTACTTGCTATTAATTGACCATTCAATTAAAGTTACGTCCATTTGTCATTGTTGATTTTGGAGGTTCTTGTTGTTAATTTCTACTAAAATTTATATCCTTATTTAAAATTGTTAATTTTTCGATCATCTGCGATGTCACAGTTTAATATTGGAAATATCTTTGTTTTCTTTTGGATAGTTTTCACACCCTGTAAAAATATTTTTACGACTTTTATTATGCGACAAACTACAGTACATAATCTTGCAGTGATGAACGTTTATGACTACAGAACAAGAAAGAATATATATTCCATTACTAGATGATTAAACCTAATCAATCTTCGGCATATTAAATGCACATAGCTTAAATTTGAAAAATGCAAAAAAGTCCTAGCTGGGATCAATATTTTGGTAGTAATAGATAAAATGTACTATCATACAAAATGGACCTCGTAATTATTTGATAATAGCAGTAATCAAGTAATTATTAAGTTTTACTTCTGTCTTTCTATAAAGAATGCAATAGAAACTGGCGCAATTTCTGCAATTCAATAATAGTAAAGTGTGTACACTTACTTGAATGAAACAGAATTAGCCCATTGTAGTTATATCCACCACAGAATATGGTGAGTCTGTTTATTAAACTGCCAAGCAGATGGAAGTTCGTCCAACATGCGAACATGTTATATGCGTCCAATACAAGCAAGCTATGGCATTTGCTCAAGCTGCTAAGGCAATAACTTTCTAATAAAAACTATGCCAATTGAAGTTTCTGGTTTCCTTAATGTGGAGAAAAAGAAGAAAAAGCAAGTTACACATTTGGTATTTTCCTTTTGGCGATATATGTTTTGATAATAACAACATCACAAACAACAAAATGTATTCTCATCAAATAATATTGACTTTTAGGAAATTCGGGTACATATAATTTTTTCAACATTTAGAGAAAACTCTTCAAATTTGAAAGTTACGCTTTTATTTTCCTCTATCCAGATTTTCATTAACTCATACAGTTTCGTATTGTAATATATTGAAATAAATGTGGACAATTAAAAACCATTTCTATTTTTATTGTATATCGCAAAACTATTTAGATCACTTGCATATTTTTTTGAATAACTCGCAAAATTACATGTTTGGGCAAGAATAGATGGTTTATAATTGTTCAGAACTATTTCAGAGTCATTGTTTGAACTCTAATTCAACAAGGATCCAGGAACTGTGTATAATTTAAGAATATAAAAGAAAGGTTACCGATTTTAATACGTTACTCATATATTTAAAATGTAAATCTGCTGCAATAGTTTCTCATAGTAGATACATCATCTTAAATCGATTTTTCTTTCTTTCAAAAGTTGCAAAACTGCCAACTGCGATTATTTTCAACGCAAGTAATATGATTATAAATGGCAGTATTATTCGACAAAAGTCGTTATTCTGTTCACCAACGGCAAAAAAAACAAATATTTTAAGCTGTTAAATCTTTTCTTTTATATAAAACTTTTGCTTTATTTGTTTCAATATTTTAAATGAAGGAGAAAACAAAAACAAAAGGCGAAAGGCATACCATTTCTAATGTGGACCACTCCGCTCACACTCCATTAAAAGCACACAAATAAACAATCGACAACAGCAATAAGATTGCATAGAATTTTCATTGTATCTCTGATTTGCAGGATTTAACACACACTCGTTTCATTTCACGTTCTCTCACACGCCGTATGTCCAAATTCTCTTATTGTACTAACAAAGATATTTCCAAACTGAACACTTCTCTTTGCACAATAGTTTACAGAAAGTAACAAGTAAAAGAATTACACACACAATTTAATAAAATACACAGAGACCACCACACACACTCACAGATATTAAGAAAATTATAGAATATCACGAAATATTAAAACCAAATCTCCGGTTCTCGTCCTTGTCCACCAGTTTTTACTAAAATGGATGGAATTCGCATCACGGCCCGCCGAAAGCACATACAACCTTCTTAACCAACACCCCCCCCCCAGGTCGAAGCGTACGTCGGCCTAAGTCTCGAGACAGTGGTAACGTTACACACTCTCTGCAGCGCTTGCGCTCGTCACTCGGATTTACATTCTTTTAGGTAGACATAAATTGATTCGAAGACCTTTTTATTGATTGTTGACTTCTATCTCGGAATTTATCGATTTGCTTTGTTATATGCTTAAAGAGTTGTCCCTTCGAAATTTGACACATGTATGATAATGAGATCGCCCCTTCCCACCCTGCTCTCACGAAGTTACACTCCTTGTCCACACATTCACACGCACCTCTTGCCAGCCTCATCAAGGTACTACCTTTTAGACACTCACAACACCTCGCACACACGATTTACAAACTGTAGATTTCTCAAGTTCTGCAGTTTTAGTTGCTGTGCGTATGTCCTTCACTCACTTTACTCTCTTTCTTAATTCATTAGTTTTCTCTCTCGAAAACAATATAGTTGTACGATGACCCAATTTCACACAGTGAAATCGTACTTTCTTTATCTCTCGCCTCTCACTCACACAACTCGCAGTTGATTTAGTGTAATTTCCTGAGTTTTGTCGATATTCGTTTTTCCCACTGCAATTTAAAAATTGAAAAAAATAAAAAGCAAATTTTTTATAAAAAGCATAAATGCATTCATATTACAAAGCAGCGTTAAATATTCTGCGTTCTTTGCACAGTTGGCATCAGATAATCTCCGATCGATTTGTCGACTCATAATACTCACGCACATTTTGAGATATGTTATCCTTTGTAAGTCTGATACAAACAGCTTCCTGTTTTCGACGTCTCTTAGAATTGTAATTCGTACATTCAATTTCTCGAGCTGTTACTTACAAAGAACCTTCTACGCAGTATTGTCTATCATTAATCGTCCTTCTTTCGTTTGAGTTCCTCAACAATTTCCTTAGTTCAGACTTGAACTTGACAAAGAAGAAAGTAAAATGTACCGACGTTTTTCACGAAAGAAAAACTTCCTTAAGTTTGTGCTGGATATTTATGATATGAGGGAAGCAGTTTCATTCACTACAGTATTTGTGGTTTCGTGAGTAGAAATAACTATCATCGAGTTGTGCTCACTACGGTTGAGGAAAGCATTCAAGTTTAAATGTTTCCTAGGATTCGAACTTGCTTGATTAACATATATATGAGAAAAGCAGCATCTGTGGTAAGACGATTATTAAAAACTGTAACCTCTTTCATTACGGCTGTTTCAACATTCATCTTTCCTTAAGAGCAATCGAAAACTACGATCCTCATTGTGGAAAATGGATTACCACTTAGTCATGTACTCTGAAAGATTATCGCCACATTCCTGTTCGGTAAATGAAAACGTGAATGTTTTGTGCGATATTGTCCATATAAGTTAATTCTTTCTTGTGTCATACTTCGGAACAACAAGTCACACAATGAAAATTCGTGTTCTGTTACATAGTTATTCTTGCAATATGCACGTGACTTCATTGGCAGTATATCTGTGTGTTAATAGTTGCTGGATTGTCTGATTTAAGCCCCGGCCTTCAATAGAACAAATACTTTTCTCTTTTAAATCAGACCAGATTTAATGAATGAATATTCTGTCATGAATCTGCTTTTGATAATATAGTTAATATGTTTGAATGGCAATTGATTCAATGATATTCGAGATCTCATTGCACACCACAACTTTTCATGAATATTATCAAGAATTACATTATGCTCGCTACATGGAAGTAAAATTCTAATGTTAATACCTAGTTGTAAGTTAATTTTGTTGCAGTGTATTATTTAAAAAAATAACATTGACCAGTGTATCTAAATAAATTATGTTATTTCTGGCTCATATACAATATAAATATGGATATAGACTTGGTATATATTTAATACATGCCTCACCGAATCATTTAATTGGGCACACGAGCGTTTATTTCCAATAAAACAGAAGAATATTCCCGTAAAATATTTTGGCCATATAATTTTAAAAAATGAACAAAAATCAAGAACAAAAAGCGGAAGGTACACTATTACTATCAGTTTTCAGTAATTCCAATCTGCTTGACTTCAAAATACGTATCAAAACGAATAATGAGTTAATGAATGCTGAGATATCTGAATTGACGGTATAATAAATTAGAAAGCGAAAAACTTTTCTATATTATTGAACGTGAATCGGTTTTTCTAACAAAATGAATACTCAGTTTTTTAAACATTTTTTTTTCCTTCTAAATGTTGAAATTATATCGTACTCCGAATTTCCTAGTCCAATAGTTATGATGAAGTACATTTGCTGTTTGTGATTATGTTATTATCCAAAACATAATATTATCGCCCATAAAGAAATACCAATAATGTGTAAACTTCCTTTTTTCTTCCATTTTTCTTCTCCACATATTGACAAAAACTTCACATTAGGCATAGTTTTTATTTAAGGGTATTTCTTTCGGTCCAATTTAAAGCACGTCCTCCATGGCAGCTTTATATTATGTTATTCCAAATTTGCTGGTTTTAATTGACCTAAAATGTCCTGAGGTTAAAAATAAAAAAAATTTCACATTTATAATTGTTTCTTCATATGCTGTTTGGTACCTGAACCTTCCTCCTGCATAACTATGCTTGTTGTAGTTAAATAGCTGCTTATATCTGAGCTGGATCATCTGAAGGTACCTTCACTTCCACACCAAGCACCACAGTATCATAAAAAATGAATAACCGCCATCTATTAATTGATATATCTTGGTTGTGAAGATAAATCTTAACTGATTCATGACTTTTGCAAGATTTGATTCTAGGTGAATACTGTTTTCTCTTCATAAACGTGTTTAAAAATAATAAGAAAATTGTTACTATTTTGTCAGTGAACATCTAAAGTTGCTCATAGTTCAAAATGAGGGTCTAAAATAGTTGACTTTTAGAATGCAAATTCCGCGCCCAGTTTCTCTTTTGCATTCGTTTACTACCCCCACGACACACCCAACCACCCCACCCTAAATAAGTACATTTTTACAGCAGCAATGCACATTATCCGTTCCCCAATTTTCTCAGCAATTTCTCATTAGAATCTTGTTACATCCGTGTAGAAGGATCTCGAAGATTATGTGTCTCGAAGTCCATCTTGCCGCCACTATTCATTATTTCAAAGTAATTGAGAATATTATTCACTCAGCTACTTGCTCATCAGTACGGTCTTGAGGAAAATCGAAATGAGCTCTCGAATTGGTGCTTCTGACCACATTAAAAATTTACCCAATAATATATTCTCGTTTTTCGTGCAATGTAATTATAGCTAAACTGACAGCGTTTCAAATAAACAAATTGTAAAAAAGTGTATAGTTTTTTTCATTTGGAGAAGTGTTGTTAATGTCTTGGGAACGTAACTTTCACAATTGGAAGCGGTTCAATTTAAAGCAGTCTGTGATCTCAATCTTCTTTGGCTCAGTTAAAGCAGATTTTTCTATTATACTTAGTTTTGTTTTAAAAGGCTGGTGATCAATAGCATAATGATCAGTACTAACCGTTGAGTACTGTTATGAGCGTAAGAATAATGGACGTAAGGAATAGATCAAACTTAAATATTGCAATTGAAATTTAGGATGCTATTATGCTGCAAAATAATTTCTCATATAATATATTATCTATTGATCGGATCATCAAAGCAATGTGTATCTACGCTGGTGATGACTACGTGCTTTGTTTTTTTTGGCAGTGATTTTTCTATAAGTATTCATTGATCTTTTTTAAATTTATTTTGTAAGAAAGAAGTTCAGTATGATAATTATAATTTCTTAATGTGGTGTCTATTTGCCGTTGAATTCATATAATCACTGATTTTAGAATTTATAATGTATGAAGCCTGGAAAATTTATTAAGGGCTAGAATGTACAAGCTGATGATTGCCGGGAAAAATTAGCAAAGCTGTCAAATCGGTTATTTTAAATATATTAAAAATATTAAGAAGGTTACGGAAATGGATTTGACCTGATAGAAAAGGCCAGCATTCTTCTAACTTTCCATCGACGAATTTTGGTTACATTGCGCCGAGTGTTGCTGGCGCTTTCATTCAGATACTTAAATAAAAGAAAATTTTTGTCAGTGAAACAATTAAATTGCAAGTCAATAAGAATACCCTATACATTTTAAGAGAATGCAATATCCGTCTCCAAAGCTTTTCCATTTCTCAATCTTCATGGAGAAATTGAATTAGTCTGTCTTCCCCACATATTCAAAATTGATTAGTTTCTCTCTTCTCCTTGGAGAAAATCGAAATGAGCTCATTGGGTGCTTTGACCAAATTTAAAAATTTACCAAATATGTGTTTTGTCAAGTAATAAACTGACATTTTAAATAGATAAATGTAAAAAATAGTGTATAGTTTTTCATTTTGGAGAAGTTTGTATTTTGGGACGAACTTTAAATTGAACGGTCAATTTAAAGCAAGTATTCAATTTTTTGGTCAATTTAAAGCAATCTTATATGTAGTTTGTTTTAAAGGCTTGATCAATAGCATATGATCAGTACTCGTTGAGTATGTTATGATGTTAAGAGATAATGGATAGTACACTTTAATATTGAAATTGAATTTGGATTATTATGCAATATTCTATAATATATATTATGATGATCATAAGAATGTGTTGTATGTGATGACACTTAAGTATCATTGATATTTTTTAATTATTGAAAAATTAGTATAATAATTTGCTTAATGTAGTGTGTAATTCCGTGAATTCAATAATCACTGTTTTAGAATTTATAAGTATAAGCTGAAAATGATAAGCTTAGAATGACAAGCTGATGATGCCGGGATAAAAAATAATAATCTGTCAAAATGGTTATTTTAATAATAAATAATATAAGAAGGTTAGGAAATGGACTTTGACCTTGAGAAAAAGCCCATCTTCTAACTTTCAGACGAATTTTGGTTAACATTGCGAGTGTCTGCTGCAAATCTCTGCTGAAGCAGCAGGCACTCGCAATTGTAGGCCATGGCAATTGTATTTATAGTGTTAGAATACAATTGCCATGACTTTTGTGTAATCATTTGATCTTCCTGGAAGGAGTTGCAATGGAAGCCAAACTCCACTCCATCCAGTATCAGAAAGCCAGGAAGGAAGTCTTAACCTTGAGAAAGGGCTTCCTTCTAGGCTTTCTGTGTTACATTGGATCATAATCTGTAGAGAAGGGAGTATTTGCAGATTCTGGCCTCTTATAAGGCCAGATCTTCGTATTTCATGCTTCCCAGGGCCGGATTTCTCTCCTGCCGCCATAGATCAGGACGGCATTTGAGAAAGCCGGCCCTGAGTAATGTAAGCGAGGCTCTGGCCTCTACTGAGGCCAGAGACTGTGATATTACGTCTTTCAGGGCCGAGTTTCTGCGAGAATGTCTATCATGTGGATGATCATCGCAAAACTCGGCCCTGAGGATGAATTTTGCAGGCTCTGGCCTCAGTAGGAGCCAGGGCTTGGTATTGTAGGATTCCCATGGCCGGTTTTCGCTCCTGCCGCCTGGGATAAGGGCGGCATTTGAGAAAGCCGGCCCTATGGATTTAAAGCGAAGCCCTGGCCTTTGCTATGGTCAGGGCCTGTGTATTTCTTTCTTTCAGGGCCGAAATGAGAGGAGATCGTCAATGATGTGGACGATCTCCCTCAAAATCGGCCCTGAGGATTGCATTTGTAGGCTCTGGCCTTTGCTAGGGTCAGAGCTTCGTTTGGTAAGTATCCCAAGGCCGGATTCCGCTCCTGCCGCCCGGGATAAGGGCTGCATTTGAGAAAGCCGGCCCTGGGTATTTAAAACGAAGCCCTGGTCTTTGCTGGGGCCAGAGCATGTATCTGTATGTCTTTCAGGGCCGAGTTCTTGCGAGACTGTCGACATGATCGACGATCATCGCAAAACTCGGCCCTGAGGATTGTTTTTGAAAGCCCTGGCCACTGCTAAGGCCAGAGCTTCGTATGGGCACTCTCTCGGAGCTGGATTCCTCTCCGGCCGCCCTGAATCAGGGCGGTCTTTGAGGAAACCGGCCCCGAGGATGGTTTGCGAAGCTCTGGCCTTAGCAATGGCCAGAGCTTGTGATTTTAATGAAGAGCCAAGTTCCTCTCGGATCGTGCCTAATGAGGACGACCGTCGAGGAACTTGGCTCTGAGGAGATGAATTGTGAGCTCTGGCCTCGATGAAGGCCAGAGTTTTGAATGGAATGTTTTGATGGGATGAGCCAATGCTCAGTAAGCTCGTCCCATCAAAACATTCGATTAAAAATTGAATTAAAAATTATCGTAATCACTGAAAAATTACAACAATATTTTTGAATAATATTATTATATAATAAGAATTGAATAAATTTCTCACAAAATTAAATAAAAATTTCCAAAAAATATTAGAAAATTTTAAAAATTATTGAAAAAATAACAAATTTGATAAGAAAATTAAGGATTAGAGAAATTTAAGAAATATAGAAAATGGTTATTTATTATTGTAATGGGAAATTGAGGATATTTGAGGAGTTTTATACAGAATGTGATCTTTATAATTAAAAGAAATGAAGATATTCAAGAAAGGAGTTTACAAATGCAGGGTAAAGGAACAATACTCTGCATTTGTAAACTCCTTTCTTGAATTGAAATTCAATGAATCACATTCAAGTGAAAAAGTGCAAGCTATTCGAGAAAGGAGTTTACAAATGCAGGGTAAAGGAACAATACTCTGCATTTGTAAACTCCTTTCTTGAATTAAAATTCAATGAATCACATTCAAGTGAAAAAGTGCGAGTTTTCCTAATTTACACATATAAATGCAATATAATAGCAATATCCCACTAAGCACAAATGTAATCTCAATCAAAACACATTATCTTCATAAATGTTAACAAATTTTTCTATTCACACATGTCTAATCATAAATAATTAAGTCTATTCATCATTTATCGTCTAATCAAATATAATTTACATTCTCATTGATAATTGTTATATAAAAATAACATAGATTATATTTCAAATGAGACTCTTAGAGCTTTTCTTATTTTAACATTGTAATAATATAGAATAGCATATAGATATATATGTAATAACGTATATATATGCTTATTTCTCTCATGTTTCGAAATGCAATGTGATATTGCACTCACTTTTTATAGAAATCTACCATACTCATAGGAATGATGACATATACATTTGTCTATCTATCTACGTTGTAAAAACCTTCATTAGCCCTAAGCTCAAAGTTTTTCTCATTCATTGCTTTAAATTGACCAAAAAATTGAATACTTGCTTTAAATTGACCATTCAATTTAAAGTTCGTCCCTTTGTATTTTGGATTTTGGAGGTTCTTGTTGTTATTTCTACAAATTAGATCCTTATTAAAATTGTTAATTTTTCGATCATTAGCGATGTCACAGTTTAAATTGGAAATTCTTTTTCTTTGGATAGTTCACACCCGTAAAAATATTTTTACGACTTTATTATGCGACAAAATACAGACAAATCTTGCAGTGATGAACTTTATGATACAGAACAAAGAGAAGAATAATATTCATTACTAGATGATTAAACCTAATCAATCTTCGGCATATTTAAATGCACATATTAAATTTGAAAAATGCAAAAAAGTCCAGCTGGGATCAATATTTTGGTAGTAAAGATAAATGTGACTATATACAAAATGGGACCGTATTATTTGATAATAGCAGTATCAATAATTATTATGTTTTACTTTGTTTCTATAAAGAATGCAAAGAAACTGGCGCAATTTGCATTCAAAGAACTAATAAAGTGTGTACATTACTTGAAGAAACAGTATTTACCAATTGTAGTTCCACCACAGAATATGGTGGAGGGTCTGTTTATTATAACTGCCAAGCAGATGGAGAGTTCGTCCAACATCGAACATGTTATTATGCGTCAATAGCAGAGCAAGCTATGGCATTTGCTCAAGCTGCTAAGCAATACCTTTCTAATAAAAACTATGCAATTGAAGTTTCTGTTCTTAAATGTGGAGAAAATGAAGAAAAAGGAAGTTACACATTTGGTATTTCTTTTGGCGATATATGTTTTGATAATAACAACATCACAAACAACAAATGTATTCATCAATAACTATTGGACTTTTAGGAAATTCGGGTACATATAATTTTTCAACATTTAGAGAAAACGCTCAAATTGAAAGTTTTTCGCTTTTATTTTCCTCTTCAGATTATTCATTAACTCATACAGTTTCGTATTGTAATATTATTGGAAATAAATGTGGAGCAGATAAAAACCAAGTTCTATTTTATTGTATATCCAAAACTAATTTAGATCACTGCATATTTTTAAATAACACTGCAAAATACATGTTTGGGCAAGATATAGATGGTTATAATTCGACTATTTCAGATTCATATGTTGACTCTAATTCAACCACAGGATCAGGAACTGTTATATTTAAGAATATAAAAGAAGGTTACGATTTTAATACGTTTACTCATATATTTAATGAAAACTGCTCAATAGTTTCTCATAGAATAATCTCCCTTAAATCGATTTTTCTTTCAAAGTTTGCAAAAACTGCAACTGCAGGATTATTTTCACGCAAAGTATAGATATAAATGGCAGTATTATGTCGACAAAAGTCGTTATTCTGTTCAACGGCAAAACAAATTATTTAAGCTGTTAAATCTTTTCTTTTTTATAAAAACTTTGCTTTTAATTTTTCAATTTTTAAATGAGGAGAAAACAAACCAAAAGGAAGCAATACATTTCTAATTGGATATTGTGAAATACTAATTAAGAAAAATAACATCGCAAGCAATAAATGCATAGAAATTTCATTGTATCTGGATTTGCAGGATTTAAAAATAGGCGTTTATTAGTTTTGAGAGTGTATGAAATTTTTTTAACTTCAAATGAATTCTTAATATTAAATAAAGTAAATCAAACAATTTATAAAATAACAAATAAAAAAAAACAATATAGAAATAGAAATAATTAAGCACGAAGTTCGGAGACAGTTGGTAAGAAAGGTTTGAGTGCTTGTCGTGATGGATTCCATCCTTTAGGTAAAACTTTCGAAGGACGAGAATTTGTTACTTTCGGAATTACGATTGCTTTGTTTATCTTGTTCCCTTCGATTGCAGAGATAGATTGTGCTGTTGAAGGAACTGAACTGACTGGGAATCCACCGCCAATGAACTTGGCTGTGTTTCCTGCTATTTCTTCTGTTTTTGACTGTGTTGATGACCTCATCTCGTGGACTTTCTTCTTCTCCATGAAATATGATGATTTAGTGTAATTGAGTTCACCACGAACTTCTTCAACACTCTTCTTAAGTTCATCGATGTTACTTGAGCGATCAAACAGCTCTGTTTCGATCTCTTGAAGTTGTTTCGTCTTCATTTCGAGCTGTTCTTCAAGAATTCTAATTTCTTCATCACCGTCATCTTTCGTTTGACTTCCAACTTTCCTTTGTTCGCGAACAAGAAGTTTACGACGTTCTTCACGAAGAACTTTAAGTTTGTCGATTCGATAAAGACGTTCCATAAGTTTGTTTCGGAGTTCTTGTGTCATCTTGAGGAGATTAAGAAGTTCTGGATTCGATGCTTCTAAGAAACGCCATCTGTGGATATTCATCGGCGTTTCAAGTTCATCTTCAAGAGCACGAACACGACCTTGTTGGAAAAGGATTCCTTTCTCAAGATTTCGACATTCCGTTCGTAAATAAACGGAATGTTTCGATTTGTCCATCAATTTCTTCTGTTTTTCAACTTCGGACAACAATGTTTTCTTCAATTCGTCGACTTCATGGCATTTCTGTGTGTATGTTGCTGATTCTGATTTAAGACGGCCTTCAATAAGAACAATCTTCTCTTTTAATAGATCTAATGAATAAATTCTGTCATGAATCTGCTTTTGATAAAATAAGTTATATGTTGAATGCAATTGATTCAATATATTCGAACTCATCAACACTTTCATGAATATAAGAAAAATATGGAAAAAATTTAGCAAACCTATTGAAAATATTATTATTTGAATGATACACAATTTAATTGGGACAATGTCACGCCCGTAAAATATTTTTGCCATAATAATGTTAAAAAATGAACAAAAATCAGAACAAAGGGGAAGGCTACACTTTGACTATCTCAGATTCATATGTTGATTCAAATTCAACAAATGGACTTGTTATATTTAATAATCTAACAATAAACTCATTTTTTAACACTTTTAATCATTTATTTAATGAAAATTGTTCAATAAATTCTGGAAAAATTATCACTTATAATTTTTCATATCTTTCTACATTTGTAAAAACTGCTTCTGCAGGATTAGTTCCATCAAAAAAGTAAAAAAATACGCCATCATTAATTAATATCTTAAGATATTTTTAATGATATGTTTGCATTTGATTCAGATACTTAAATAAAAAGAAAATTTTTGTCAGTGAACAATTAAATTGCAAGTCAATAAGAATACCCTATACATTTTTAAGAGAATGCAATATCCGTCTCCAAAGCTTTTCCATTTCTCAATCTTCATGGAGAAATTGAATTAGTCTGTCTTCCCCACATATTCAAAATTGATTAGTTTCTCCTCTTCTCCTTGGAGAAAATCGAAATGAGCTCATTGGGTGCTTTGACCAAATTTAAAAATTTACCAAATATTGTGTTTTGTCAAGTAATAAACTGACATTTTAAATAGATAAATGTAAAAAATAGTGTATAGTTTTTCATTTTGGAGAAGTTTGTATTTTGGGACGAACTTTAAATTGAACGGTCAATTTAAAGCAAGTATTCAATTTTTTGGTCAATTTAAAGCAATCTTATATGTAGTTTGTTTTAAAGGCTTGATCAATAGCATATGATCAGTACTCGTTGAGTATGTTATGATGTTAAGAGATAATGGATAGTACACTTTAATATTGAAATTGAATTTGGATTATTATGCAATATTCTATAATATATATTATGATGATCATAAGAATGTGTTGTATGTGATGACACTTAAGTATCATTGATATTTTTTAATTATTGAAAAAGTTAGTAAATAATATTTCTTAATGTGGTGTTCTATTCCGTGAATTCAATAATCACTGTTTTAGAATTTATAAGTATAAGCTGAAAATGATAAGCTTAGAATGACAAGCTGATGATGCCGGGATAAAAAATAATAATCTGTCAAAATGGTTATTTTAATAATAAATAATATAAGAAGGTTAGGAAATGGACTTTGACCTTGAGAAAAAGCCCATCTTCTAACTTTCAGACGAATTTTGGTTAACATTGCGAGTGTCTGCTGCAAATCTCTGCTGAAGCAGCAGGCACTCGCAATTGTAGGCCATGGCAATTGTATTTATAGTGTTAGAATACAATTGCCATGACTTTTGTGTAATCATTTGATCTTCCTGGAAGGAGTTGCAATGGAAGCCAAACTCCACTCCATCCAGTATCAGAAAGCCAGGAAGGAAGTCTTAACCTTGAGAAAGGGCTTCCTTCTAGGCTTTCTGTGTTACATTGGATCATAATCTGTAGAGAAGGGAGTATTTGCAGATTCTGGCCTCTTATAAGGCCAGATCTTCGTATTTCATGCTTCCCAGGGCCGGATTTCTCTCCTGCCGCCATAGATCAGGACGGCATTTGAGAAAGCCGGCCCTGAGTAATGTAAGCGAGGCTCTGGCCTCTACTGAGGCCAGAGACTGTGATATTACGTCTTTCAGGGCCGAGTTTCTGCGAGAATGTCTATCATGTGGATGATCATCGCAAAACTCGGCCCTGAGGATGAATTTTGCAGGCTCTGGCCTCAGTAGGAGCCAGGGCTTGGTATTGTAGGATTCCCATGGCCGGTTTTCGCTCCTGCCGCCTGGGATAAGGGCGGCATTTGAGAAAGCCGGCCCTATGGATTTAAAGCGAAGCCCTGGCCTTTGCTATGGTCAGGGCCTGTGTATTTCTTTCTTTCAGGGCCGAAATGAGAGGAGATCGTCAATGATGTGGACGATCTCCCTCAAAATCGGCCCTGAGGATTGCATTTGTAGGCTCTGGCCTTTGCTAGGGTCAGAGCTTCGTTTGGTAAGTATCCCAAGGCCGGATTCCGCTCCTGCCGCCCGGGATAAGGGCTGCATTTGAGAAAGCCGGCCCTGGGTATTTAAAACGAAGCCCTGGTCTTTGCTGGGGCCAGAGCATGTATCTGTATGTCTTTCAGGGCCGAGTTCTTGCGAGACTGTCGACATGATCGACGATCATCGCAAAACTCGGCCCTGAGGATTGTTTTTGAAAGCCCTGGCCACTGCTAAGGCCAGAGCTTCGTATGGGCACTCTCTCGGAGCTGGATTCCTCTCCGGCCGCCCTGAATCAGGGCGGTCTTTGAGGAAACCGGCCCCGAGGATGGTTTGCGAAGCTCTGGCCTTAGCAATGGCCAGAGCTTGTGATTTTAATGAAGAGCCAAGTTCCTCTCGGATCGTGCCTAATGAGGACGACCGTCGAGGAACTTGGCTCTGAGGAGATGAATTGTGAGCTCTGGCCTCGATGAAGGCCAGAGTTTTGAATGGAATGTTTTGATGGGATGAGCCAATGCTCAGTAAGCTCGTCCCATCAAAACATTCGATTAAAAATTGAATTAAAAATTATCGTAATCACTGAAAAATTACAACAATATTTTTGAATAATATTATTATATAATAAGAATTGAATAAATTTCTCACAAAATTAAATAAAAATTTCCAAAAAATATTAGAAAATTTTAAAAATTATTGAAAAAATAACAAATTTGATAAGAAAATTAAGGATTAGAGAAATTTAAGAAATATAGAAAATGGTTATTTATTATTGTAATGGGAAATTGAGGATATTTGAGGAGTTTTATACAGAATGTGATCTTTATAATTAAAAGAAATGAAGATATTCAAGAAAGGAGTTTACAAATGCAGGGTAAAGGAACAATACTCTGCATTTGTAAACTCCTTTCTTGAATTGAAATTCAATGAATCACATTCAAGTGAAAAAGTGCAAGCTATTCGAGAAAGGAGTTTACAAATGCAGGGTAAAGGAACAATACTCTGCATTTGTAAACTCCTTTCTTGAATTAAAATTCAATGAATCACATTCAAGTGAAAAAGTGCGAGTTTTCCTAATTTACACATATAAATGCAATATAATAGCAATATCCCACTAAGCACAAATGTAATCTCAATCAAAACACATTATCTTCATAAATGTTAACAAATTTTTCTATTCACACATGTCTAATCATAAATAATTAAGTCTATTCATCATTTATCGTCTAATCAAATATAATTTACATTCTCATTGATAATTGTTATATAAAAATAACATAGATTATATTTCAAATGAGACTCTTAGAGCTTTTCTTATTTTAACATTGTAATAATATAGAATAGCATATAGATATATATGTAATAACGTATATATATGCTTATTTCTCTCATGTTTCGAAATGCAATGTGATATTGCACTCACTTTTTATAGAAATCTACCATACTCATAGGAATGATGACATATACATTTGTCTATCTATCTACGTTGTAAAAACCTTCATTAGCCCTAAGCTCAAAGTTTTTCTCATTCATTGCTTTAAATTGACCAAAAAATTGAATACTTGCTTTAAATTGACCATTCAATTTAAAGTTCGTCCCTTTGTATTTTGGATTTTGGAGGTTCTTGTTGTTATTTCTACAAATTAGATCCTTATTAAAATTGTTAATTTTTCGATCATTAGCGATGTCACAGTTTAAATTGGAAATTCTTTTTCTTTGGATAGTTCACACCCGTAAAAATATTTTTACGACTTTATTATGCGACAAAATACAGACAAATCTTGCAGTGATGAACTTTATGATACAGAACAAAGAGAAGAATAATATTCATTACTAGATGATTAAACCTAATCAATCTTCGGCATATTTAAATGCACATATTAAATTTGAAAAATGCAAAAAAGTCCAGCTGGGATCAATATTTTGGTAGTAAAGATAAATGTGACTATATACAAAATGGGACCGTATTATTTGATAATAGCAGTATCAATAATTATTATGTTTTACTTTGTTTCTATAAAGAATGCAAAGAAACTGGCGCAATTTGCATTCAAAGAACTAATAAAGTGTGTACATTACTTGAAGAAACAGTATTTACCAATTGTAGTTCCACCACAGAATATGGTGGAGGGTCTGTTTATTATAACTGCCAAGCAGATGGAGAGTTCGTCCAACATCGAACATGTTATTATGCGTCAATAGCAGAGCAAGCTATGGCATTTGCTCAAGCTGCTAAGCAATACCTTTCTAATAAAAACTATGCAATTGAAGTTTCTGTTCTTAAATGTGGAGAAAATGAAGAAAAAGGAAGTTACACATTTGGTATTTCTTTTGGCGATATATGTTTTGATAATAACAACATCACAAACAACAAATGTATTCATCAATAACTATTGGACTTTTAGGAAATTCGGGTACATATAATTTTTCAACATTTAGAGAAAACGCTCAAATTGAAAGTTTTTCGCTTTTATTTTCCTCTTCAGATTATTCATTAACTCATACAGTTTCGTATTGTAATATTATTGGAAATAAATGTGGAGCAGATAAAAACCAAGTTCTATTTTATTGTATATCCAAAACTAATTTAGATCACTGCATATTTTTAAATAACACTGCAAAATACATGTTTGGGCAAGATATAGATGGTTATAATTCGACTATTTCAGATTCATATGTTGACTCTAATTCAACCACAGGATCAGGAACTGTTATATTTAAGAATATAAAAGAAGGTTACGATTTTAATACGTTTACTCATATATTTAATGAAAACTGCTCAATAGTTTCTCATAGAATAATCTCCCTTAAATCGATTTTTCTTTCAAAGTTTGCAAAAACTGCAACTGCAGGATTATTTTCACGCAAAGTATAGATATAAATGGCAGTATTATGTCGACAAAAGTCGTTATTCTGTTCAACGGCAAAACAAATTATTTAAGCTGTTAAATCTTTTCTTTTTTATAAAAACTTTGCTTTTAATTTTTCAATTTTTAAATGAGGAGAAAACAAACCAAAAGGAAGCAATACATTTCTAATTGGATATTGTGAAATACTAATTAAGAAAAATAACATCGCAAGCAATAAATGCATAGAAATTTCATTGTATCTGGATTTGCAGGATTTAAAAATAGGCGTTTATTAGTTTTGAGAGTGTATGAAATTTTTTTAACTTCAAATGAATTCTTAATATTAAATAAAGTAAATCAAACAATTTATAAAATAACAAATAAAAAAAAACAATATAGAAATAG
This sequence comes from Trichomonas vaginalis G3, assembly GCF_026262505.1. Classification (NCBI taxonomy): domain Eukaryota; phylum Parabasalia; order Trichomonadida; family Trichomonadidae; genus Trichomonas; species Trichomonas vaginalis. The sequence goes on along the minus strand of NC_067207.1, from coordinate 406,551 downwards.
AAATAATTAAGCACGAAGTTCGGAGACAGTTGGTAAGAAAGGTTTGAGTGCTTGTCGTGATGGATTCCATCCTTTAGGTAAAACTTTCGAAGGACGAGAATTTGTTACTTTCGGAATTACGATTGCTTTGTTTATCTTGTTCCCTTCGATTGCAGAGATAGATTGTGCTGTTGAAGGAACTGAACTGACTGGGAATCCACCGCCAATGAACTTGGCTGTGTTTCCTGCTATTTCTTCTGTTTTTGACTGTGTTGATGACCTCATCTCGTGGACTTTCTTCTTCTCCATGAAATATGATGATTTAGTGTAATTGAGTTCACCACGAACTTCTTCAACACTCTTCTTAAGTTCATCGATGTTACTTGAGCGATCAAACAGCTCTGTTTCGATCTCTTGAAGTTGTTTCGTCTTCATTTCGAGCTGTTCTTCAAGAATTCTAATTTCTTCATCACCGTCATCTTTCGTTTGACTTCCAACTTTCCTTTGTTCGCGAACAAGAAGTTTACGACGTTCTTCACGAAGAACTTTAAGTTTGTCGATTCGATAAAGACGTTCCATAAGTTTGTTTCGGAGTTCTTGTGTCATCTTGAGGAGATTAAGAAGTTCTGGATTCGATGCTTCTAAGAAACGCCATCTGTGGATATTCATCGGCGTTTCAAGTTCATCTTCAAGAGCACGAACACGACCTTGTTGGAAAAGGATTCCTTTCTCAAGATTTCGACATTCCGTTCGTAAATAAACGGAATGTTTCGATTTGTCCATCAATTTCTTCTGTTTTTCAACTTCGGACAACAATGTTTTCTTCAATTCGTCGACTTCATGGCATTTCTGTGTGTATGTTGCTGATTCTGATTTAAGACGGCCTTCAATAAGAACAATCTTCTCTTTTAATAGATCTAATGAATAAATTCTGTCATGAATCTGCTTTTGATAAAATAAGTTATATGTTGAATGCAATTGATTCAATATATTCGAACTCATCAACACTTTCATGAATATAAGAAAAATATGGAAAAAATTTAGCAAACCTATTGAAAATATTATTATTTGAATGATACACAATTTAATTGGGACAATGTCACGCCCGTAAAATATTTTTGCCATAATAATGTTAAAAAATGAACAAAAATCAGAACAAAGGGGAAGGCTACACTTTGACTATCTCAGATTCATATGTTGATTCAAATTCAACAAATGGACTTGTTATATTTAATAATCTAACAATAAACTCATTTTTTAACACTTTTAATCATTTATTTAATGAAAATTGTTCAATAAATTCTGGAAAAATTATCACTTATAATTTTTCATATCTTTCTACATTTGTAAAAACTGCTTCTGCAGGATTAGTTCCATCAAAAAAGTAAAAAAATACGCCATCATTAATTAATATCTTAAGATATTTTTAATGATATGTTTGCATTTGATTCAGATACTTAAATAAAAAGAAAATTTTTGTCAGTGAACAATTAAATTGCAAGTCAATAAGAATACCCTATACATTTTTAAGAGAATGCAATATCCGTCTCCAAAGCTTTTCCATTTCTCAATCTTCATGGAGAAATTGAATTAGTCTGTCTTCCCCACATATTCAAAATTGATTAGTTTCTCCTCTTCTCCTTGGAGAAAATCGAAATGAGCTCATTGGGTGCTTTGACCAAATTTAAAAATTTACCAAATATTGTGTTTTGTCAAGTAATAAACTGACATTTTAAATAGATAAATGTAAAAAATAGTGTATAGTTTTTCATTTTGGAGAAGTTTGTATTTTGGGACGAACTTTAAATTGAACGGTCAATTTAAAGCAAGTATTCAATTTTTTGGTCAATTTAAAGCAATCTTATATGTAGTTTGTTTTAAAGGCTTGATCAATAGCATATGATCAGTACTCGTTGAGTATGTTATGATGTTAAGAGATAATGGATAGTACACTTTAATATTGAAATTGAATTTGGATTATTATGCAATATTCTATAATATATATTATGATGATCATAAGAATGTGTTGTATGTGATGACACTTAAGTATCATTGATATTTTTTAATTATTGAAAAAGTTAGTAAATAATATTTCTTAATGTGGTGTTCTATTCCGTGAATTCAATAATCACTGTTTTAGAATTTATAAGTATAAGCTGAAAATGATAAGCTTAGAATGACAAGCTGATGATGCCGGGATAAAAAATAATAATCTGTCAAAATGGTTATTTTAATAATAAATAATATAAGAAGGTTAGGAAATGGACTTTGACCTTGAGAAAAAGCCCATCTTCTAACTTTCAGACGAATTTTGGTTAACATTGCGAGTGTCTGCTGCAAATCTCTGCTGAAGCAGCAGGCACTCGCAATTGTAGGCCATGGCAATTGTATTTATAGTGTTAGAATACAATTGCCATGACTTTTGTGTAATCATTTGATCTTCCTGGAAGGAGTTGCAATGGAAGCCAAACTCCACTCCATCCAGTATCAGAAAGCCAGGAAGGAAGTCTTAACCTTGAGAAAGGGCTTCCTTCTAGGCTTTCTGTGTTACATTGGATCATAATCTGTAGAGAAGGGAGTATTTGCAGATTCTGGCCTCTTATAAGGCCAGATCTTCGTATTTCATGCTTCCCAGGGCCGGATTTCTCTCCTGCCGCCATAGATCAGGACGGCATTTGAGAAA
>NC_067207.1:386328-403789 GCF_026262505.1 Trichomonas vaginalis G3 | reverse complement strand
GCTATTTGATCAAGCCTTTAAAACAAACTACATATAAGATTGCTTTAAATTGACCAAAAAATTGAATACTTGCTTTAAATTGACCGTTCAATTTAAAGTTCGTCCCAAAATACAAACTTCTCCAAAATGAAAAACTATACACTATTTTTTACATTTATCTATTTAAAATGTCAGTTTATTACTTGACAAAACACAATATTTGGTAAATTTTTAAATTTGGTCAAAGCACCCAATGAGCTCATTTCGATTTTCTCCAAGGAGAAGAGGAGAAACTAATCAATTTTGAATATGTGGGGAAGACAGACTAATTCAATTTCTCCATGAAGATTGAGAAATGGAAAAGCTTTGGAGACGGATATTGCATTCTCTTAAAAATGTATAGGGTATTCTTATTGACTTGCAATTTAATTGTTCACTGACAAAAATTTTCTTTTTATTTAAGTATCTGAATCAAATGCAAACATATCATTAAAAATATCTTAAGATATTAATTAATGATGGCGTATTTTTTTACTTTTTTGATGGAACTAATCCTGCAGAAGCAGTTTTTACAAATGTAGAAAGATATGAAAAATTATAAGTGATAATTTTTCCAGAATTTATTGAACAATTTTCATTAAATAAATGATTAAAAGTGTTAAAAAATGAGTTTATGTTAGATTATTAAATATAACAAGTCCATTTGTTGAATTTGAATCAACATATGAATCTGAGATAGTCAAAGTGTAGCCTTCCCCTTTGTTCTGATTTTTGTTCATTTTTTAACATTATTATGGCAAAAATATTTTACGGGCGTGACATTGTCCCAATTAAATTGTGTATCATTCAAATAATAATATTTTCAATAGGTTTGCTAAATTTTTTCCATATTTTTCTTATATTCATGAAAGTGTTGATGAGTTCGAATATATTGAATCAATTGCATTCAACATATAACTTATTTTATCAAAAGCAGATTCATGACAGAATTTATTCATTAGATCTATTAAAAGAGAAGATTGTTCTTATTGAAGGCCGTCTTAAATCAGAATCAGCAACATACACACAGAAATGCCATGAAGTCGACGAATTGAAGAAAACATTGTTGTCCGAAGTTGAAAACAGAAGAAATTGATGGACAAATCGAAACATTCCGTTTATTTACGAACGGAATGTCGAAATCTTGAGAAAGGAATCCTTTTCCAACAAGGTCGTGTTCGTGCTCTTGAAGATGAACTTGAAACGCCGATGAATATCCACAGATGGCGTTTCTTAGAAGCATCGAATCCAGAACTTCTTAATCTCCTCAAGATGACACAAGAACTCCGAAACAAACTTATGGAACGTCTTTATCGAATCGACAAACTTAAAGTTCTTCGTGAAGAACGTCGTAAACTTCTTGTTCGCGAACAAAGGAAAGTTGGAAGTCAAACGAAAGATGACGGTGATGAAGAAATTAGAATTCTTGAAGAACAGCTCGAAATGAAGACGAAACAACTTCAAGAGATCGAAACAGAGCTGTTTGATCGCTCAAGTAACATCGATGAACTTAAGAAGAGTGTTGAAGAAGTTCGTGGTGAACTCAATTACACTAAATCATCATATTTCATGGAGAAGAAGAAAGTCCACGAGATGAGGTCATCAACACAGTCAAAAACAGAAGAAATAGCAGGAAACACAGCCAAGTTCATTGGCGGTGGATTCCCAGTCAGTTCAGTTCCTTCAACAGCACAATCTATCTCTGCAATCGAAGGGAACAAGATAAACAAAGCAATCGTAATTCCGAAAGTAACAAATTCTCGTCCTTCGAAAGTTTTACCTAAAGGATGGAATCCATCACGACAAGCACTCAAACCTTTCTTACCAACTGTCTCCGAACTTCGTGCTTAATTATTTCTATTTCTATATTGTTTTTTTTTATTTGTTATTTTATAAATTGTTTGATTTACTTTATTTAATATTAAGAATTCATTTGAAGTTAAAAAAATTTCATACACTCTCAAAACTAATAAACGCCTATTTTTAAATCCTGCAAATCCAGATACAATGAAATTTCTATGCATTTATTGCTTGCGATGTTATTTTTCTTAATTAGTATTTCACAATATCCAATTAGAAATGTATTGCTTCCTTTTGGTTTGTTTTCTCCTCATTTAAAAATTGAAAAATTAAAAGCAAAGTTTTTATAAAAAAGAAAAGATTTAACAGCTTAAATAATTTGTTTTGCCGTTGAACAGAATAACGACTTTTGTCGACATAATACTGCCATTTATATCTATACTTTGCGTGAAAATAATCCTGCAGTTGCAGTTTTTGCAAACTTTGAAAGAAAAATCGATTTAAGGGAGATTATTCTATGAGAAACTATTGAGCAGTTTTCATTAAATATATGAGTAAACGTATTAAAATCGTAACCTTCTTTTATATTCTTAAATATAACAGTTCCTGATCCTGTGGTTGAATTAGAGTCAACATATGAATCTGAAATAGTCGAATTATAACCATCTATATCTTGCCCAAACATGTATTTTGCAGTGTTATTTAAAAATATGCAGTGATCTAAATTAGTTTTGGATATACAATAAAATAGAACTTGGTTTTTATCTGCTCCACATTTATTTCCAATAATATTACAATACGAAACTGTATGAGTTAATGAATAATCTGAAGAGGAAATAAAAGCGAAAAACTTTCAATTTGAGCGTTTTCTCTAAATGTTGAAAAATTATATGTACCCGAATTTCCTAAAAGTCCAATAGTTATTGATGAATACATTTGTTGTTTGTGATGTTGTTATTATCAAAACATATATCGCCAAAAGAAATACCAAATGTGTAACTTCCTTTTTCTTCATTTTCTCCACATTTAAGAACAGAAACTTCAATTGCATAGTTTTTATTAGAAAGGTATTGCTTAGCAGCTTGAGCAAATGCCATAGCTTGCTCTGCTATTGACGCATAATAACATGTTCGATGTTGGACGAACTCTCCATCTGCTTGGCAGTTATAATAAACAGACCCTCCACCATATTCTGTGGTGGAACTACAATTGGTAAATACTGTTTCTTCAAGTAATGTACACACTTTATTAGTTCTTTGAATGCAAATTGCGCCAGTTTCTTTGCATTCTTTATAGAAACAAAGTAAAACATAATAATTATTGATACTGCTATTATCAAATAATACGGTCCCATTTTGTATATAGTCACATTTATCTTTACTACCAAAATATTGATCCCAGCTGGACTTTTTTGCATTTTTCAAATTTAATATGTGCATTTAAATATGCCGAAGATTGATTAGGTTTAATCATCTAGTAATGAATATTATTCTTCTCTTTGTTCTGTATCATAAAGTTCATCACTGCAAGATTTGTCTGTATTTTGTCGCATAATAAAGTCGTAAAAATATTTTTACGGGTGTGAACTATCCAAAGAAAAAGAATTTCCAATTTAAACTGTGACATCGCTAATGATCGAAAAATTAACAATTTTAATAAGGATCTAATTTGTAGAAATAACAACAAGAACCTCCAAAATCCAAAATACAAAGGGACGAACTTTAAATTGAATGGTCAATTTAAAGCAAGTATTCAATTTTTTGGTCAATTTAAAGCAATGAATGAGAAAAACTTTGAGCTTAGGGCTAATGAAGGTTTTTACAACGTAGATAGATAGACAAATGTATATGTCATCATTCCTATGAGTATGGTAGATTTCTATAAAAAGTGAGTGCAATATCACATTGCATTTCGAAACATGAGAGAAATAAGCATATATATACGTTATTACATATATATCTATATGCTATTCTATATTATTACAATGTTAAAATAAGAAAAGCTCTAAGAGTCTCATTTGAAATATAATCTATGTTATTTTTATATAACAATTATCAATGAGAATGTAAATTATATTTGATTAGACGATAAATGATGAATAGACTTAATTATTTATGATTAGACATGTGTGAATAGAAAAATTTGTTAACATTTATGAAGATAATGTGTTTTGATTGAGATTACATTTGTGCTTAGTGGGATATTGCTATTATATTGCATTTATATGTGTAAATTAGGAAAACTCGCACTTTTTCACTTGAATGTGATTCATTGAATTTTAATTCAAGAAAGGAGTTTACAAATGCAGAGTATTGTTCCTTTACCCTGCATTTGTAAACTCCTTTCTCGAATAGCTTGCACTTTTTCACTTGAATGTGATTCATTGAATTTCAATTCAAGAAAGGAGTTTACAAATGCAGAGTATTGTTCCTTTACCCTGCATTTGTAAACTCCTTTCTCGAATAGCTTGCACTTTTTCACTTGAATGTGATTCATTGAATTTCAATTCAAGAAAGGAGTTTACAAATGCAGAGTATTGTTCCTTTACCCTGCATTTGTAAACTCCTTTCTCGAATAGCTTGCACTTTTTCACTTGAATGTGATTCATTGAATTTCAATTCAAGAAAGGAGTTTACAAATGCAGAGTATTGTTCCTTTACCCTGCATTTGTAAACTCCTTTCTCGAATAGCTTGCACTTTTTCACTTGAATGTGATTCATTGAATTTCAATTCAAGAAAGGAGTTTACAAATGCAGAGTATTGTTCCTTTACCCTGCATTTGTAAACTCCTTTCTTGAATATCTTCATTTCTTTTAATTATAAAGATCACATTCTGTATAAAACTCCTCAAATATCCTCAATTTCCCATTACAATAATAAATAACCATTTTCTATATTTCTTAAATTTCTCTAATCCTTAATTTTCTTATCAAATTTGTTATTTTTTCAATAATTTTTAAAATTTTCTAATATTTTTTGGAAATTTTTATTTAATTTTGTGAGAAATTTATTCAATTCTTATTATATAATAATATTATTCAAAAATATTGTTGTAATTTTTCAGTGATTACGATAATTTTTAATTCAATTTTTAATCGAATGTTTTGATGGGACGAGCTTACTGAGCATTGGCTCATCCCATCAAAACATTCCATTCAAAACTCTGGCCTTCATCGAGGCCAGAGCTCACAATTCATCTCCTCAGAGCCAAGTTCCTCGACGGTCGTCCTCATTAGGCACGATCCGAGAGGAACTTGGCTCTTCATTAAAATCACAAGCTCTGGCCATTGCTAAGGCCAGAGCTTCGCAAACCATCCTCGGGGCCGGTTTCCTCAAAGACCGCCCTGATTCAGGGCGGCCGGAGAGGAATCCAGCTCCGAGAGAGTGCCCATACGAAGCTCTGGCCTTAGCAGTGGCCAGGGCTTTCAAAAACAATCCTCAGGGCCGAGTTTTGCGATGATCGTCGATCATGTCGACAGTCTCGCAAGAACTCGGCCCTGAAAGACATACAGATACATGCTCTGGCCCCAGCAAAGACCAGGGCTTCGTTTTAAATACCCAGGGCCGGCTTTCTCAAATGCAGCCCTTATCCCGGGCGGCAGGAGCGGAATCCGGCCTTGGGATACTTACCAAACGAAGCTCTGACCCTAGCAAAGGCCAGAGCCTACAAATGCAATCCTCAGGGCCGATTTTGAGGGAGATCGTCCACATCATTGACGATCTCCTCTCATTTCGGCCCTGAAAGAAAGAAATACACAGGCCCTGACCATAGCAAAGGCCAGGGCTTCGCTTTAAATCCATAGGGCCGGCTTTCTCAAATGCCGCCCTTATCCCAGGCGGCAGGAGCGAAAACCGGCCATGGGAATCCTACAATACCAAGCCCTGGCTCCTACTGAGGCCAGAGCCTGCAAAATTCATCCTCAGGGCCGAGTTTTGCGATGATCATCCACATGATAGACATTCTCGCAGAAACTCGGCCCTGAAAGACGTAATATCACAGTCTCTGGCCTCAGTAGAGGCCAGAGCCTCGCTTACATTACTCAGGGCCGGCTTTCTCAAATGCCGTCCTGATCTATGGCGGCAGGAGAGAAATCCGGCCCTGGGAAGCATGAAATACGAAGATCTGGCCTTATAAGAGGCCAGAATCTGCAAATACTCCCTTCTCTACAGATTATGATCCAATGTAACACAGAAAGCCTAGAAGGAAGCCCTTTCTCAAGGTTAAGACTTCCTTCCTGGCTTTCTGATACTGGATGGAGTGGAGTTTGGCTTCCATTGCAACTCCTTCCAGGAAGATCAAATGATTACACAAAAGTCATGGCAATTGTATTCTAACACTATAAATACAATTGCCATGGCCTACAATTGCGAGTGCCTGCTGCTTCAGCAGAGATTTGCAGCAGACACTCGCAATGTTAACCAAAATTCGTCTGAAAGTTAGAAGATGGGCTTTTTCTCAAGGTCAAAGTCCATTTCCTAACCTTCTTATATTATTTATTATTAAAATAACCATTTTGACAGATTATTATTTTTTATCCCGGCATCATCAGCTTGTCATTCTAAGCTTATCATTTTCAGCTTATACTTATAAATTCTAAAACAGTGATTATTGAATTCACGGAATAGAACACCACATTAAGAAATATTATTTACTAACTTTTTCAATAATTAAAAAATATCAATGATACTTAAGTGTCATCACATACAACACATTCTTATGATCATCATAATATATATTATAGAATATTGCATAATAATCCAAATTCAATTTCAATATTAAAGTGTACTATCCATTATCTCTTAACATCATAACATACTCAACGAGTACTGATCATATGCTATTGATCAAGCCTTTAAAACAAACTACATATAAGATTGCTTTAAATTGACCAAAAAATTGAATACTTGCTTTAAATTGACCGTTCAATTTAAAGTTCGTCCCAAAATACAAACTTCTCCAAAATGAAAAACTATACACTATTTTTTACATTTATCTATTTAAAATGTCAGTTTATTACTTGACAAAACACAATATTTGGTAAATTTTTAAATTTGGTCAAAGCACCCAATGAGCTCATTTCGATTTTCTCCAAGGAGAAGAGGAGAAACTAATCAATTTTGAATATGTGGGGAAGACAGACTAATTCAATTTCTCCATGAAGATTGAGAAATGGAAAAGCTTTGGAGACGGATATTGCATTCTCTTAAAAATGTATAGGGTATTCTTATTGACTTGCAATTTAATTGTTCACTGACAAAAATTTTCTTTTTATTTAAGTATCTGAATCAAATGCAAACATATCATTAAAAATATCTTAAGATATTAATTAATGATGGCGTATTTTTTTACTTTTTTGATGGAACTAATCCTGCAGAAGCAGTTTTTACAAATGTAGAAAGATATGAAAAATTATAAGTGATAATTTTTCCAGAATTTATTGAACAATTTTCATTAAATAAATGATTAAAAGTGTTAAAAAATGAGTTTATTGTTAGATTATTAAATATAACAAGTCCATTTGTTGAATTTGAATCAACATATGAATCTGAGATAGTCAAAGTGTAGCCTTCCCCTTTGTTCTGATTTTTGTTCATTTTTTAACATTATTATGGCAAAAATATTTTACGGGCGTGACATTGTCCCAATTAAATTGTGTATCATTCAAATAATAATATTTTCAATAGGTTTGCTAAATTTTTTCCATATTTTTCTTATATTCATGAAAGTGTTGATGAGTTCGAATATATTGAATCAATTGCATTCAACATATAACTTATTTTATCAAAAGCAGATTCATGACAGAATTTATTCATTAGATCTATTAAAAGAGAAGATTGTTCTTATTGAAGGCCGTCTTAAATCAGAATCAGCAACATACACACAGAAATGCCATGAAGTCGACGAATTGAAGAAAACATTGTTGTCCGAAGTTGAAAAACAGAAGAAATTGATGGACAAATCGAAACATTCCGTTTATTTACGAACGGAATGTCGAAATCTTGAGAAAGGAATCCTTTTCCAACAAGGTCGTGTTCGTGCTCTTGAAGATGAACTTGAAACGCCGATGAATATCCACAGATGGCGTTTCTTAGAAGCATCGAATCCAGAACTTCTTAATCTCCTCAAGATGACACAAGAACTCCGAAACAAACTTATGGAACGTCTTTATCGAATCGACAAACTTAAAGTTCTTCGTGAAGAACGTCGTAAACTTCTTGTTCGCGAACAAAGGAAAGTTGGAAGTCAAACGAAAGATGACGGTGATGAAGAAATTAGAATTCTTGAAGAACAGCTCGAAATGAAGACGAAACAACTTCAAGAGATCGAAACAGAGCTGTTTGATCGCTCAAGTAACATCGATGAACTTAAGAAGAGTGTTGAAGAAGTTCGTGGTGAACTCAATTACACTAAATCATCATATTTCATGGAGAAGAAGAAAGTCCACGAGATGAGGTCATCAACACAGTCAAAAACAGAAGAAATAGCAGGAAACACAGCCAAGTTCATTGGCGGTGGATTCCCAGTCAGTTCAGTTCCTTCAACAGCACAATCTATCTCTGCAATCGAAGGGAACAAGATAAACAAAGCAATCGTAATTCCGAAAGTAACAAATTCTCGTCCTTCGAAAGTTTTACCTAAAGGATGGAATCCATCACGACAAGCACTCAAACCTTTCTTACCAACTGTCTCCGAACTTCGTGCTTAATTATTTCTATTTCTATATTGTTTTTTTTTATTTGTTATTTTATAAATTGTTTGATTTACTTTATTTAATATTAAGAATTCATTTGAAGTTAAAAAAATTTCATACACTCTCAAAACTAATAAACGCCTATTTTTAAATCCTGCAAATCCAGATACAATGAAATTTCTATGCATTTATTGCTTGCGATGTTATTTTTCTTAATTAGTATTTCACAATATCCAATTAGAAATGTATTGCTTCCTTTTGGTTTGTTTTCTCCTCATTTAAAAATTGAAAAATTAAAAGCAAAGTTTTTATAAAAAGAAAAGATTTAACAGCTTAAATAATTTGTTTTGCCGTTGAACAGAATAACGACTTTTGTCGACATAATACTGCCATTTATATCTATACTTTGCGTGAAAATAATCCTGCAGTTGCAGTTTTTGCAAACTTTGAAAGAAAAATCGATTTAAGGGAGATTATTCTATGAGAAACTATTGAGCAGTTTTCATTAAATATATGAGTAAACGTATTAAAATCGTAACCTTCTTTTATATTCTTAAATATAACAGTTCCTGATCCTGTGGTTGAATTAGAGTCAACATATGAATCTGAAATAGTCGAATTATAACCATCTATATCTTGCCCAAACATGTATTTTGCAGTGTTATTTAAAAATATGCAGTGATCTAAATTAGTTTTGGATATACAATAAAATAGAACTTGGTTTTTATCTGCTCCACATTTATTTCCAATAATATTACAATACGAAACTGTATGAGTTAATGAATAATCTGAAGAGGAAAATAAAAGCGAAAAACTTTCAATTTGAGCGTTTTCTCTAAATGTTGAAAAATTATATGTACCCGAATTTCCTAAAAGTCCAATAGTTATTGATGAATACATTTGTTGTTTGTGATGTTGTTATTATCAAAACATATATCGCCAAAAGAAATACCAAATGTGTAACTTCCTTTTTCTTCATTTTCTCCACATTTAAGAACAGAAACTTCAATTGCATAGTTTTTATTAGAAAGGTATTGCTTAGCAGCTTGAGCAAATGCCATAGCTTGCTCTGCTATTGACGCATAATAACATGTTCGATGTTGGACGAACTCTCCATCTGCTTGGCAGTTATAATAAACAGACCCTCCACCATATTCTGTGGTGGAACTACAATTGGTAAATACTGTTTCTTCAAGTAATGTACACACTTTATTAGTTCTTTGAATGCAAATTGCGCCAGTTTCTTTGCATTCTTTATAGAAACAAAGTAAAACATAATAATTATTGATACTGCTATTATCAAATAATACGGTCCCATTTTGTATATAGTCACATTTATCTTTACTACCAAAATATTGATCCCAGCTGGACTTTTTTGCATTTTTCAAATTTAATATGTGCATTTAAATATGCCGAAGATTGATTAGGTTTAATCATCTAGTAATGAATATTATTCTTCTCTTTGTTCTGTATCATAAAGTTCATCACTGCAAGATTTGTCTGTATTTTGTCGCATAATAAAGTCGTAAAAATATTTTTACGGGTGTGAACTATCCAAAGAAAAAGAATTTCCAATTTAAACTGTGACATCGCTAATGATCGAAAAATTAACAATTTTAATAAGGATCTAATTTGTAGAAATAACAACAAGAACCTCCAAAATCCAAAATACAAAGGGACGAACTTTAAATTGAATGGTCAATTTAAAGCAAGTATTCAATTTTTTGGTCAATTTAAAGCAATGAATGAGAAAAACTTTGAGCTTAGGGCTAATGAAGGTTTTTACAACGTAGATAGATAGACAAATGTATATGTCATCATTCCTATGAGTATGGTAGATTTCTATAAAAAGTGAGTGCAATATCACATTGCATTTCGAAACATGAGAGAAATAAGCATATATATACGTTATTACATATATATCTATATGCTATTCTATATTATTACAATGTTAAAATAAGAAAAGCTCTAAGAGTCTCATTTGAAATATAATCTATGTTATTTTTATATAACAATTATCAATGAGAATGTAAATTATATTTGATTAGACGATAAATGATGAATAGACTTAATTATTTATGATTAGACATGTGTGAATAGAAAAATTTGTTAACATTTATGAAGATAATGTGTTTTGATTGAGATTACATTTGTGCTTAGTGGGATATTGCTATTATATTGCATTTATATGTGTAAATTAGGAAAACTCGCACTTTTTCACTTGAATGTGATTCATTGAATTTTAATTCAAGAAAGGAGTTTACAAATGCAGAGTATTGTTCCTTTACCCTGCATTTGTAAACTCCTTTCTCGAATAGCTTGCACTTTTTCACTTGAATGTGATTCATTGAATTTCAATTCAAGAAAGGAGTTTACAAATGCAGAGTATTGTTCCTTTACCCTGCATTTGTAAACTCCTTTCTTGAATATCTTCATTTCTTTTAATTATAAAGATCACATTCTGTATAAAACTCCTCAAATATCCTCAATTTCCCATTACAATAATAAATAACCATTTTCTATATTTCTTAAATTTCTCTAATCCTTAATTTTCTTATCAAATTTGTTATTTTTTCAATAATTTTTAAAATTTTCTAATATTTTTTGGAAATTTTTATTTAATTTTGTGAGAAATTTATTCAATTCTTATTATATAATAATATTATTCAAAAATATTGTTGTAATTTTTCAGTGATTACGATAATTTTTAATTCAATTTTTAATCGAATGTTTTGATGGGACGAGCTTACTGAGCATTGGCTCATCCCATCAAAACATTCCATTCAAAACTCTGGCCTTCATCGAGGCCAGAGCTCACAATTCATCTCCTCAGAGCCAAGTTCCTCGACGGTCGTCCTCATTAGGCACGATCCGAGAGGAACTTGGCTCTTCATTAAAATCACAAGCTCTGGCCATTGCTAAGGCCAGAGCTTCGCAAACCATCCTCGGGCCGGTTTCCTCAAAGACCGCCCTGATTCAGGGCGGCCGGAGAGGAATCCAGCTCCGAGAGAGTGCCCATACGAAGCTCTGGCCTTAGCAGTGGCCAGGGCTTTCAAAAACAATCCTCAGGGCCGAGTTTTGCGATGATCGTCGATCATGTCGACAGTCTCGCAAGAACTCGGCCCTGAAAGACATACAGATACATGCTCTGGCCCCAGCAAAGACCAGGGCTTCGTTTTAAATACCCAGGGCCGGCTTTCTCAAATGCAGCCCTTATCCCGGGCGGCAGGAGCGGAATCCGGCCTTGGGATACTTACCAAACGAAGCTCTGACCCTAGCAAAGGCCAGAGCCTACAAATGCAATCCTCAGGGCCGATTTTGAGGGAGATCGTCCACATCATTGACGATCTCCTCTCATTTCGGCCCTGAAAGAAAGAAATACACAGGCCCTGACCATAGCAAAGGCCAGGGCTTCGCTTTAAATCCATAGGGCCGGCTTTCTCAAATGCCGCCCTTATCCCAGGCGGCAGGAGCGAAAACCGGCCATGGGAATCCTACAATACCAAGCCCTGGCTCCTACTGAGGCCAGAGCCTGCAAAATTCATCCTCAGGGCCGAGTTTTGCGATGATCATCCACATGATAGACATTCTCGCAGAAACTCGGCCCTGAAAGACGTAATATCACAGTCTCTGGCCTCAGTAGAGGCCAGAGCCTCGCTTACATTACTCAGGGCCGGCTTTCTCAAATGCCGTCCTGATCTATGGCGGCAGGAGAGAAATCCGGCCCTGGGAAGCATGAAATACGAAGATCTGGCCTTATAAGAGGCCAGAATCTGCAAATACTCCCTTCTCTACAGATTATGATCCAATGTAACACAGAAAGCCTAGAAGGAAGCCCTTTCTCAAGGTTAAGACTTCCTTCCTGGCTTTCTGATACTGGATGGAGTGGAGTTTGGCTTCCATTGCAACTCCTTCCAGGAAGATCAAATGATTACACAAAAGTCATGGCAATTGTATTCTAACACTATAAATACAATTGCCATGGCCTACAATTGCGAGTGCCTGCTGCTTCAGCAGAGATTTGCAGCAGACACTCGCAATGTTAACCAAAATTCGTCTGAAAGTTAGAAGATGGGCTTTTTCTCAAGGTCAAAGTCCATTTCCTAACCTTCTTATATTATTTATTATTAAAATAACCATTTTGACAGATTATTATTTTTTATCCCGGCATCATCAGCTTGTCATTCTAAGCTTATCATTTTCAGCTTATACTTATAAATTCTAAAACAGTGATTATTGAATTCACGGAATAGAACACCACATTAAGAAATATTATTTACTAACTTTTTCAATAATTAAAAAATATCAATGATACTTAAGTGTCATCACATACAACACATTCTTATGATCATCATAATATATATTATAGAATATTGCATAATAATCCAAATTCAATTTCAATATTAAAGTGTACTATCCATTATCTCTTAACATCATAACATACTCAACGAGTACTGATCATATGCTATTGATCAAGCCTTTAAAACAAACTACATATAAGATTGCTTTAAATTGACCAAAAAATTGAATACTTGCTTTAAATTGACCGTTCAATTTAAAGTTCGTCCCAAAATACAAACTTCTCCAAAATGAAAAACTATACACTATTTTTTACATTTATCTATTTAAAATGTCAGTTTATTACTTGACAAAACACAATATTTGGTAAATTTTTAAATTTGGTCAAAGCACCCAATGAGCTCATTTCGATTTTCTCCAAGGAGAAGAGGAGAAACTAATCAATTTTGAATATGTGGGGAAGACAGACTAATTCAATTTCTCCATGAAGATTGAGAAATGGAAAAGCTTTGGAGACGGA
Source organism: Trichomonas vaginalis G3 (assembly GCF_026262505.1). Classification (NCBI taxonomy): domain Eukaryota; phylum Parabasalia; order Trichomonadida; family Trichomonadidae; genus Trichomonas; species Trichomonas vaginalis. The sequence continues at coordinate 390,460 of NC_067207.1, read as the reverse complement.
TATTGCATTCTCTTAAAAATGTATAGGGTATTCTTATTGACTTGCAATTTAATTGTTCACTGACAAAAATTTTCTTTTTATTTAAGTATCTGAATCAAATGCAAACATATCATTAAAAATATCTTAAGATATTAATTAATGATGGCGTATTTTTTTACTTTTTTGATGGAACTAATCCTGCAGAAGCAGTTTTTACAAATGTAGAAAGATATGAAAAATTATAAGTGATAATTTTTCCAGAATTTATTGAACAATTTTCATTAAATAAATGATTAAAAGTGTTAAAAAATGAGTTTATTGTTAGATTATTAAATATAACAAGTCCATTTGTTGAATTTGAATCAACATATGAATCTGAGATAGTCAAAGTGTAGCCTTCCCCTTTGTTCTGATTTTTGTTCATTTTTTAACATTATTATGGCAAAAATATTTTACGGGCGTGACATTGTCCCAATTAAATTGTGTATCATTCAAATAATAATATTTTCAATAGGTTTGCTAAATTTTTTCCATATTTTTCTTATATTCATGAAAGTGTTGATGAGTTCGAATATATTGAATCAATTGCATTCAACATATAACTTATTTTATCAAAAGCAGATTCATGACAGAATTTATTCATTAGATCTATTAAAAGAGAAGATTGTTCTTATTGAAGGCCGTCTTAAATCAGAATCAGCAACATACACACAGAAATGCCATGAAGTCGACGAATTGAAGAAAACATTGTTGTCCGAAGTTGAAAAACAGAAGAAATTGATGGACAAATCGAAACATTCCGTTTATTTACGAACGGAATGTCGAAATCTTGAGAAAGGAATCCTTTTCCAACAAGGTCGTGTTCGTGCTCTTGAAGATGAACTTGAAACGCCGATGAATATCCACAGATGGCGTTTCTTAGAAGCATCGAATCCAGAACTTCTTAATCTCCTCAAGATGACACAAGAACTCCGAAACAAACTTATGGAACGTCTTTATCGAATCGACAAACTTAAAGTTCTTCGTGAAGAACGTCGTAAACTTCTTGTTCGCGAACAAAGGAAAGTTGGAAGTCAAACGAAAGATGACGGTGATGAAGAAATTAGAATTCTTGAAGAACAGCTCGAAATGAAGACGAAACAACTTCAAGAGATCGAAACAGAGCTGTTTGATCGCTCAAGTAACATCGATGAACTTAAGAAGAGTGTTGAAGAAGTTCGTGGTGAACTCAATTACACTAAATCATCATATTTCATGGAGAAGAAGAAAGTCCACGAGATGAGGTCATCAACACAGTCAAAAACAGAAGAAATAGCAGGAAACACAGCCAAGTTCATTGGCGGTGGATTCCCAGTCAGTTCAGTTCCTTCAACAGCACAATCTATCTCTGCAATCGAAGGGAACAAGATAAACAAAGCAATCGTAATTCCGAAAGTAACAAATTCTCGTCCTTCGAAAGTTTTACCTAAAGGATGGAATCCATCACGACAAGCACTCAAACCTTTCTTACCAACTGTCTCCGAACTTCGTGCTTAATTATTTCTATTTCTATATTGTTTTTTTTTATTTGTTATTTTATAAATTGTTTGATTTACTTTATTTAATATTAAGAATTCATTTGAAGTTAAAAAAATTTCATACACTCTCAAAACTAATAAACGCCTATTTTTAAATCCTGCAAATCCAGATACAATGAAATTTCTATGCATTTATTGCTTGCGATGTTATTTTTCTTAATTAGTATTTCACAATATCCAATTAGAAATGTATTGCTTCCTTTTGGTTTGTTTTCTCCTCATTTAAAAATTGAAAAATTAAAAGCAAAGTTTTTATAAAAAAGAAAAGATTTAACAGCTTAAATAATTTGTTTTGCCGTTGAACAGAATAACGACTTTTGTCGACATAATACTGCCATTTATATCTATACTTTGCGTGAAAATAATCCTGCAGTTGCAGTTTTTGCAAACTTTGAAAGAAAAATCGATTTAAGGGAGATTATTCTATGAGAAACTATTGAGCAGTTTTCATTAAATATATGAGTAAACGTATTAAAATCGTAACCTTCTTTTATATTCTTAAATATAACAGTTCCTGATCCTGTGGTTGAATTAGAGTCAACATATGAATCTGAAATAGTCGAATTATAACCATCTATATCTTGCCCAAACATGTATTTTGCAGTGTTATTTAAAAATATGCAGTGATCTAAATTAGTTTTGGATATACAATAAAATAGAACTTGGTTTTTATCTGCTCCACATTTATTTCCAATAATATTACAATACGAAACTGTATGAGTTAATGAATAATCTGAAGAGGAAAATAAAAGCGAAAAACTTTCAATTTGAGCGTTTTCTCTAAATGTTGAAAAATTATATGTACCCGAATTTCCTAAAAGTCCAATAGTTATTGATGAATACATTTGTTGTTTGTGATGTTGTTATTATCAAAACATATATCGCCAAAAGAAATACCAAATGTGTAACTTCCTTTTTCTTCATTTTCTCCACATTTAAGAACAGAAACTTCAATTGCATAGTTTTTATTAGAAAGGTATTGCTTAGCAGCTTGAGCAAATGCCATAGCTTGCTCTGCTATTGACGCATAATAACATGTTCGATGTTGGACGAACTCTCCATCTGCTTGGCAGTTATAATAAACAGACCCTCCACCATATTCTGTGGTGGAACTACAATTGGTAAATACTGTTTCTTCAAGTAATGTACACACTTTATTAGTTCTTTGAATGCAAATTGCGCCAGTTTCTTTGCATTCTTTATAGAAACAAAGTAAAACATAATAATTATTGATACTGCTATTATCAAATAATACGGTCCCATTTTGTATATAGTCACATTTATCTTTACTACCAAAATATTGATCCCAGCTGGACTTTTTTGCATTTTTCAAATTTAATATGTGCATTTAAATATGCCGAAGATTGATTAGGTTTAATCATCTAGTAATGAATATTATTCTTCTCTTTGTTCTGTATCATAAAGTTCATCACTGCAAGATTTGTCTGTATTTTGTCGCATAATAAAGTCGTAAAAATATTTTTACGGGTGTGAACTATCCAAAGAAAAAGAATTTCCAATTTAAACTGTGACATCGCTAATGATCGAAAAATTAACAATTTTAATAAGGATCTAATTTGTAGAAATAACAACAAGAACCTCCAAAATCCAAAATACAAAGGGACGAACTTTAAATTGAATGGTCAATTTAAAGCAAGTATTCAATTTTTTGGTCAATTTAAAGCAATGAATGAGAAAAACTTTGAGCTTAGGGCTAATGAAGGTTTTTACAACGTAGATAGATAGACAAATGTATATGTCATCATTCCTATGAGTATGGTAGATTTCTATAAAAAGTGAGTGCAATATCACATTGCATTTCGAAACATGAGAGAAATAAGCATATATATACGTTATTACATATATATCTATATGCTATTCTATATTATTACAATGTTAAAATAAGAAAAGCTCTAAGAGTCTCATTTGAAATATAATCTATGTTATTTTTATATAACAATTATCAATGAGAATGTAAATTATATTTGATTAGACGATAAATGATGAATAGACTTAATTATTTATGATTAGACATGTGTGAATAGAAAAATTTGTTAACATTTATGAAGATAATGTGTTTTGATTGAGATTACATTTGTGCTTAGTGGGATATTGCTATTATATTGCATTTATATGTGTAAATTAGGAAAACTCGCACTTTTTCACTTGAATGTGATTCATTGAATTTTAATTCAAGAAAGGAGTTTACAAATGCAGAGTATTGTTCCTTTACCCTGCATTTGTAAACTCCTTTCTCGAATAGCTTGCACTTTTTCACTTGAATGTGATTCATTGAATTTCAATTCAAGAAAGGAGTTTACAAATGCAGAGTATTGTTCCTTTACCCTGCATTTGTAAACTCCTTTCTTGAATATCTTCATTTCTTTTAATTATAAAGATCACATTCTGTATAAAACTCCTCAAATATCCTCAATTTCCCATTACAATAATAAATAACCATTTTCTATATTTCTTAAATTTCTCTAATCCTTAATTTTCTTATCAAATTTGTTATTTTTTCAATAATTTTTAAAATTTTCTAATATTTTTTGGAAATTTTTATTTAATTTTGTGAG
>NC_067207.1:372936-386228 GCF_026262505.1 Trichomonas vaginalis G3 | reverse complement strand
GCTATTTGATCAAGCCTTTAAAACAAACTACATATAAGATTGCTTTAAATTGACCAAAAAATTGAATACTTGCTTTAAATTGACCGTTCAATTTAAAGTTCGTCCCAAAATACAAACTTCTCCAAAATGAAAAACTATACACTATTTTTTACATTTATCTATTTAAAATGTCAGTTTATTACTTGACAAAACACAATATTTGGTAAATTTTTAAATTTGGTCAAAGCACCCAATGAGCTCATTTCGATTTTCTCCAAGGAGAAGAGGAGAAACTAATCAATTTTGAATATGTGGGGAAGACAGACTAATTCAATTTCTCCATGAAGATTGAGAAATGGAAAAGCTTTGGAGACGGATATTGCATTCTCTTAAAAATGTATAGGGTATTCTTATTGACTTGCAATTTAATTGTTCACTGACAAAAATTTTCTTTTTATTTAAGTATCTGAATCAAATGCAAACATATCATTAAAAATATCTTAAGATATTAATTAATGATGGCGTATTTTTTTACTTTTTTGATGGAACTAATCCTGCAGAAGCAGTTTTTACAAATGTAGAAAGATATGAAAAATTATAAGTGATAATTTTTCCAGAATTTATTGAACAATTTTCATTAAATAAATGATTAAAAGTGTTAAAAAATGAGTTTATGTTAGATTATTAAATATAACAAGTCCATTTGTTGAATTTGAATCAACATATGAATCTGAGATAGTCAAAGTGTAGCCTTCCCCTTTGTTCTGATTTTTGTTCATTTTTTAACATTATTATGGCAAAAATATTTTACGGGCGTGACATTGTCCCAATTAAATTGTGTATCATTCAAATAATAATATTTTCAATAGGTTTGCTAAATTTTTTCCATATTTTTCTTATATTCATGAAAGTGTTGATGAGTTCGAATATATTGAATCAATTGCATTCAACATATAACTTATTTTATCAAAAGCAGATTCATGACAGAATTTATTCATTAGATCTATTAAAAGAGAAGATTGTTCTTATTGAAGGCCGTCTTAAATCAGAATCAGCAACATACACACAGAAATGCCATGAAGTCGACGAATTGAAGAAAACATTGTTGTCCGAAGTTGAAAACAGAAGAAATTGATGGACAAATCGAAACATTCCGTTTATTTACGAACGGAATGTCGAAATCTTGAGAAAGGAATCCTTTTCCAACAAGGTCGTGTTCGTGCTCTTGAAGATGAACTTGAAACGCCGATGAATATCCACAGATGGCGTTTCTTAGAAGCATCGAATCCAGAACTTCTTAATCTCCTCAAGATGACACAAGAACTCCGAAACAAACTTATGGAACGTCTTTATCGAATCGACAAACTTAAAGTTCTTCGTGAAGAACGTCGTAAACTTCTTGTTCGCGAACAAAGGAAAGTTGGAAGTCAAACGAAAGATGACGGTGATGAAGAAATTAGAATTCTTGAAGAACAGCTCGAAATGAAGACGAAACAACTTCAAGAGATCGAAACAGAGCTGTTTGATCGCTCAAGTAACATCGATGAACTTAAGAAGAGTGTTGAAGAAGTTCGTGGTGAACTCAATTACACTAAATCATCATATTTCATGGAGAAGAAGAAAGTCCACGAGATGAGGTCATCAACACAGTCAAAAACAGAAGAAATAGCAGGAAACACAGCCAAGTTCATTGGCGGTGGATTCCCAGTCAGTTCAGTTCCTTCAACAGCACAATCTATCTCTGCAATCGAAGGGAACAAGATAAACAAAGCAATCGTAATTCCGAAAGTAACAAATTCTCGTCCTTCGAAAGTTTTACCTAAAGGATGGAATCCATCACGACAAGCACTCAAACCTTTCTTACCAACTGTCTCCGAACTTCGTGCTTAATTATTTCTATTTCTATATTGTTTTTTTTTATTTGTTATTTTATAAATTGTTTGATTTACTTTATTTAATATTAAGAATTCATTTGAAGTTAAAAAAATTTCATACACTCTCAAAACTAATAAACGCCTATTTTTAAATCCTGCAAATCCAGATACAATGAAATTTCTATGCATTTATTGCTTGCGATGTTATTTTTCTTAATTAGTATTTCACAATATCCAATTAGAAATGTATTGCTTCCTTTTGGTTTGTTTTCTCCTCATTTAAAAATTGAAAAATTAAAAGCAAAGTTTTTATAAAAAAGAAAAGATTTAACAGCTTAAATAATTTGTTTTGCCGTTGAACAGAATAACGACTTTTGTCGACATAATACTGCCATTTATATCTATACTTTGCGTGAAAATAATCCTGCAGTTGCAGTTTTTGCAAACTTTGAAAGAAAAATCGATTTAAGGGAGATTATTCTATGAGAAACTATTGAGCAGTTTTCATTAAATATATGAGTAAACGTATTAAAATCGTAACCTTCTTTTATATTCTTAAATATAACAGTTCCTGATCCTGTGGTTGAATTAGAGTCAACATATGAATCTGAAATAGTCGAATTATAACCATCTATATCTTGCCCAAACATGTATTTTGCAGTGTTATTTAAAAATATGCAGTGATCTAAATTAGTTTTGGATATACAATAAAATAGAACTTGGTTTTTATCTGCTCCACATTTATTTCCAATAATATTACAATACGAAACTGTATGAGTTAATGAATAATCTGAAGAGGAAATAAAAGCGAAAAACTTTCAATTTGAGCGTTTTCTCTAAATGTTGAAAAATTATATGTACCCGAATTTCCTAAAAGTCCAATAGTTATTGATGAATACATTTGTTGTTTGTGATGTTGTTATTATCAAAACATATATCGCCAAAAGAAATACCAAATGTGTAACTTCCTTTTTCTTCATTTTCTCCACATTTAAGAACAGAAACTTCAATTGCATAGTTTTTATTAGAAAGGTATTGCTTAGCAGCTTGAGCAAATGCCATAGCTTGCTCTGCTATTGACGCATAATAACATGTTCGATGTTGGACGAACTCTCCATCTGCTTGGCAGTTATAATAAACAGACCCTCCACCATATTCTGTGGTGGAACTACAATTGGTAAATACTGTTTCTTCAAGTAATGTACACACTTTATTAGTTCTTTGAATGCAAATTGCGCCAGTTTCTTTGCATTCTTTATAGAAACAAAGTAAAACATAATAATTATTGATACTGCTATTATCAAATAATACGGTCCCATTTTGTATATAGTCACATTTATCTTTACTACCAAAATATTGATCCCAGCTGGACTTTTTTGCATTTTTCAAATTTAATATGTGCATTTAAATATGCCGAAGATTGATTAGGTTTAATCATCTAGTAATGAATATTATTCTTCTCTTTGTTCTGTATCATAAAGTTCATCACTGCAAGATTTGTCTGTATTTTGTCGCATAATAAAGTCGTAAAAATATTTTTACGGGTGTGAACTATCCAAAGAAAAAGAATTTCCAATTTAAACTGTGACATCGCTAATGATCGAAAAATTAACAATTTTAATAAGGATCTAATTTGTAGAAATAACAACAAGAACCTCCAAAATCCAAAATACAAAGGGACGAACTTTAAATTGAATGGTCAATTTAAAGCAAGTATTCAATTTTTTGGTCAATTTAAAGCAATGAATGAGAAAAACTTTGAGCTTAGGGCTAATGAAGGTTTTTACAACGTAGATAGATAGACAAATGTATATGTCATCATTCCTATGAGTATGGTAGATTTCTATAAAAAGTGAGTGCAATATCACATTGCATTTCGAAACATGAGAGAAATAAGCATATATATACGTTATTACATATATATCTATATGCTATTCTATATTATTACAATGTTAAAATAAGAAAAGCTCTAAGAGTCTCATTTGAAATATAATCTATGTTATTTTTATATAACAATTATCAATGAGAATGTAAATTATATTTGATTAGACGATAAATGATGAATAGACTTAATTATTTATGATTAGACATGTGTGAATAGAAAAATTTGTTAACATTTATGAAGATAATGTGTTTTGATTGAGATTACATTTGTGCTTAGTGGGATATTGCTATTATATTGCATTTATATGTGTAAATTAGGAAAACTCGCACTTTTTCACTTGAATGTGATTCATTGAATTTTAATTCAAGAAAGGAGTTTACAAATGCAGAGTATTGTTCCTTTACCCTGCATTTGTAAACTCCTTTCTCGAATAGCTTGCACTTTTTCACTTGAATGTGATTCATTGAATTTCAATTCAAGAAAGGAGTTTACAAATGCAGAGTATTGTTCCTTTACCCTGCATTTGTAAACTCCTTTCTCGAATAGCTTGCACTTTTTCACTTGAATGTGATTCATTGAATTTCAATTCAAGAAAGGAGTTTACAAATGCAGAGTATTGTTCCTTTACCCTGCATTTGTAAACTCCTTTCTCGAATAGCTTGCACTTTTTCACTTGAATGTGATTCATTGAATTTCAATTCAAGAAAGGAGTTTACAAATGCAGAGTATTGTTCCTTTACCCTGCATTTGTAAACTCCTTTCTCGAATAGCTTGCACTTTTTCACTTGAATGTGATTCATTGAATTTCAATTCAAGAAAGGAGTTTACAAATGCAGAGTATTGTTCCTTTACCCTGCATTTGTAAACTCCTTTCTTGAATATCTTCATTTCTTTTAATTATAAAGATCACATTCTGTATAAAACTCCTCAAATATCCTCAATTTCCCATTACAATAATAAATAACCATTTTCTATATTTCTTAAATTTCTCTAATCCTTAATTTTCTTATCAAATTTGTTATTTTTTCAATAATTTTTAAAATTTTCTAATATTTTTTGGAAATTTTTATTTAATTTTGTGAGAAATTTATTCAATTCTTATTATATAATAATATTATTCAAAAATATTGTTGTAATTTTTCAGTGATTACGATAATTTTTAATTCAATTTTTAATCGAATGTTTTGATGGGACGAGCTTACTGAGCATTGGCTCATCCCATCAAAACATTCCATTCAAAACTCTGGCCTTCATCGAGGCCAGAGCTCACAATTCATCTCCTCAGAGCCAAGTTCCTCGACGGTCGTCCTCATTAGGCACGATCCGAGAGGAACTTGGCTCTTCATTAAAATCACAAGCTCTGGCCATTGCTAAGGCCAGAGCTTCGCAAACCATCCTCGGGGCCGGTTTCCTCAAAGACCGCCCTGATTCAGGGCGGCCGGAGAGGAATCCAGCTCCGAGAGAGTGCCCATACGAAGCTCTGGCCTTAGCAGTGGCCAGGGCTTTCAAAAACAATCCTCAGGGCCGAGTTTTGCGATGATCGTCGATCATGTCGACAGTCTCGCAAGAACTCGGCCCTGAAAGACATACAGATACATGCTCTGGCCCCAGCAAAGACCAGGGCTTCGTTTTAAATACCCAGGGCCGGCTTTCTCAAATGCAGCCCTTATCCCGGGCGGCAGGAGCGGAATCCGGCCTTGGGATACTTACCAAACGAAGCTCTGACCCTAGCAAAGGCCAGAGCCTACAAATGCAATCCTCAGGGCCGATTTTGAGGGAGATCGTCCACATCATTGACGATCTCCTCTCATTTCGGCCCTGAAAGAAAGAAATACACAGGCCCTGACCATAGCAAAGGCCAGGGCTTCGCTTTAAATCCATAGGGCCGGCTTTCTCAAATGCCGCCCTTATCCCAGGCGGCAGGAGCGAAAACCGGCCATGGGAATCCTACAATACCAAGCCCTGGCTCCTACTGAGGCCAGAGCCTGCAAAATTCATCCTCAGGGCCGAGTTTTGCGATGATCATCCACATGATAGACATTCTCGCAGAAACTCGGCCCTGAAAGACGTAATATCACAGTCTCTGGCCTCAGTAGAGGCCAGAGCCTCGCTTACATTACTCAGGGCCGGCTTTCTCAAATGCCGTCCTGATCTATGGCGGCAGGAGAGAAATCCGGCCCTGGGAAGCATGAAATACGAAGATCTGGCCTTATAAGAGGCCAGAATCTGCAAATACTCCCTTCTCTACAGATTATGATCCAATGTAACACAGAAAGCCTAGAAGGAAGCCCTTTCTCAAGGTTAAGACTTCCTTCCTGGCTTTCTGATACTGGATGGAGTGGAGTTTGGCTTCCATTGCAACTCCTTCCAGGAAGATCAAATGATTACACAAAAGTCATGGCAATTGTATTCTAACACTATAAATACAATTGCCATGGCCTACAATTGCGAGTGCCTGCTGCTTCAGCAGAGATTTGCAGCAGACACTCGCAATGTTAACCAAAATTCGTCTGAAAGTTAGAAGATGGGCTTTTTCTCAAGGTCAAAGTCCATTTCCTAACCTTCTTATATTATTTATTATTAAAATAACCATTTTGACAGATTATTATTTTTTATCCCGGCATCATCAGCTTGTCATTCTAAGCTTATCATTTTCAGCTTATACTTATAAATTCTAAAACAGTGATTATTGAATTCACGGAATAGAACACCACATTAAGAAATATTATTTACTAACTTTTTCAATAATTAAAAAATATCAATGATACTTAAGTGTCATCACATACAACACATTCTTATGATCATCATAATATATATTATAGAATATTGCATAATAATCCAAATTCAATTTCAATATTAAAGTGTACTATCCATTATCTCTTAACATCATAACATACTCAACGAGTACTGATCATATGCTATTGATCAAGCCTTTAAAACAAACTACATATAAGATTGCTTTAAATTGACCAAAAAATTGAATACTTGCTTTAAATTGACCGTTCAATTTAAAGTTCGTCCCAAAATACAAACTTCTCCAAAATGAAAAACTATACACTATTTTTTACATTTATCTATTTAAAATGTCAGTTTATTACTTGACAAAACACAATATTTGGTAAATTTTTAAATTTGGTCAAAGCACCCAATGAGCTCATTTCGATTTTCTCCAAGGAGAAGAGGAGAAACTAATCAATTTTGAATATGTGGGGAAGACAGACTAATTCAATTTCTCCATGAAGATTGAGAAATGGAAAAGCTTTGGAGACGGATATTGCATTCTCTTAAAAATGTATAGGGTATTCTTATTGACTTGCAATTTAATTGTTCACTGACAAAAATTTTCTTTTTATTTAAGTATCTGAATCAAATGCAAACATATCATTAAAAATATCTTAAGATATTAATTAATGATGGCGTATTTTTTTACTTTTTTGATGGAACTAATCCTGCAGAAGCAGTTTTTACAAATGTAGAAAGATATGAAAAATTATAAGTGATAATTTTTCCAGAATTTATTGAACAATTTTCATTAAATAAATGATTAAAAGTGTTAAAAAATGAGTTTATTGTTAGATTATTAAATATAACAAGTCCATTTGTTGAATTTGAATCAACATATGAATCTGAGATAGTCAAAGTGTAGCCTTCCCCTTTGTTCTGATTTTTGTTCATTTTTTAACATTATTATGGCAAAAATATTTTACGGGCGTGACATTGTCCCAATTAAATTGTGTATCATTCAAATAATAATATTTTCAATAGGTTTGCTAAATTTTTTCCATATTTTTCTTATATTCATGAAAGTGTTGATGAGTTCGAATATATTGAATCAATTGCATTCAACATATAACTTATTTTATCAAAAGCAGATTCATGACAGAATTTATTCATTAGATCTATTAAAAGAGAAGATTGTTCTTATTGAAGGCCGTCTTAAATCAGAATCAGCAACATACACACAGAAATGCCATGAAGTCGACGAATTGAAGAAAACATTGTTGTCCGAAGTTGAAAAACAGAAGAAATTGATGGACAAATCGAAACATTCCGTTTATTTACGAACGGAATGTCGAAATCTTGAGAAAGGAATCCTTTTCCAACAAGGTCGTGTTCGTGCTCTTGAAGATGAACTTGAAACGCCGATGAATATCCACAGATGGCGTTTCTTAGAAGCATCGAATCCAGAACTTCTTAATCTCCTCAAGATGACACAAGAACTCCGAAACAAACTTATGGAACGTCTTTATCGAATCGACAAACTTAAAGTTCTTCGTGAAGAACGTCGTAAACTTCTTGTTCGCGAACAAAGGAAAGTTGGAAGTCAAACGAAAGATGACGGTGATGAAGAAATTAGAATTCTTGAAGAACAGCTCGAAATGAAGACGAAACAACTTCAAGAGATCGAAACAGAGCTGTTTGATCGCTCAAGTAACATCGATGAACTTAAGAAGAGTGTTGAAGAAGTTCGTGGTGAACTCAATTACACTAAATCATCATATTTCATGGAGAAGAAGAAAGTCCACGAGATGAGGTCATCAACACAGTCAAAAACAGAAGAAATAGCAGGAAACACAGCCAAGTTCATTGGCGGTGGATTCCCAGTCAGTTCAGTTCCTTCAACAGCACAATCTATCTCTGCAATCGAAGGGAACAAGATAAACAAAGCAATCGTAATTCCGAAAGTAACAAATTCTCGTCCTTCGAAAGTTTTACCTAAAGGATGGAATCCATCACGACAAGCACTCAAACCTTTCTTACCAACTGTCTCCGAACTTCGTGCTTAATTATTTCTATTTCTATATTGTTTTTTTTTATTTGTTATTTTATAAATTGTTTGATTTACTTTATTTAATATTAAGAATTCATTTGAAGTTAAAAAAATTTCATACACTCTCAAAACTAATAAACGCCTATTTTTAAATCCTGCAAATCCAGATACAATGAAATTTCTATGCATTTATTGCTTGCGATGTTATTTTTCTTAATTAGTATTTCACAATATCCAATTAGAAATGTATTGCTTCCTTTTGGTTTGTTTTCTCCTCATTTAAAAATTGAAAAATTAAAAGCAAAGTTTTTATAAAAAGAAAAGATTTAACAGCTTAAATAATTTGTTTTGCCGTTGAACAGAATAACGACTTTTGTCGACATAATACTGCCATTTATATCTATACTTTGCGTGAAAATAATCCTGCAGTTGCAGTTTTTGCAAACTTTGAAAGAAAAATCGATTTAAGGGAGATTATTCTATGAGAAACTATTGAGCAGTTTTCATTAAATATATGAGTAAACGTATTAAAATCGTAACCTTCTTTTATATTCTTAAATATAACAGTTCCTGATCCTGTGGTTGAATTAGAGTCAACATATGAATCTGAAATAGTCGAATTATAACCATCTATATCTTGCCCAAACATGTATTTTGCAGTGTTATTTAAAAATATGCAGTGATCTAAATTAGTTTTGGATATACAATAAAATAGAACTTGGTTTTTATCTGCTCCACATTTATTTCCAATAATATTACAATACGAAACTGTATGAGTTAATGAATAATCTGAAGAGGAAAATAAAAGCGAAAAACTTTCAATTTGAGCGTTTTCTCTAAATGTTGAAAAATTATATGTACCCGAATTTCCTAAAAGTCCAATAGTTATTGATGAATACATTTGTTGTTTGTGATGTTGTTATTATCAAAACATATATCGCCAAAAGAAATACCAAATGTGTAACTTCCTTTTTCTTCATTTTCTCCACATTTAAGAACAGAAACTTCAATTGCATAGTTTTTATTAGAAAGGTATTGCTTAGCAGCTTGAGCAAATGCCATAGCTTGCTCTGCTATTGACGCATAATAACATGTTCGATGTTGGACGAACTCTCCATCTGCTTGGCAGTTATAATAAACAGACCCTCCACCATATTCTGTGGTGGAACTACAATTGGTAAATACTGTTTCTTCAAGTAATGTACACACTTTATTAGTTCTTTGAATGCAAATTGCGCCAGTTTCTTTGCATTCTTTATAGAAACAAAGTAAAACATAATAATTATTGATACTGCTATTATCAAATAATACGGTCCCATTTTGTATATAGTCACATTTATCTTTACTACCAAAATATTGATCCCAGCTGGACTTTTTTGCATTTTTCAAATTTAATATGTGCATTTAAATATGCCGAAGATTGATTAGGTTTAATCATCTAGTAATGAATATTATTCTTCTCTTTGTTCTGTATCATAAAGTTCATCACTGCAAGATTTGTCTGTATTTTGTCGCATAATAAAGTCGTAAAAATATTTTTACGGGTGTGAACTATCCAAAGAAAAAGAATTTCCAATTTAAACTGTGACATCGCTAATGATCGAAAAATTAACAATTTTAATAAGGATCTAATTTGTAGAAATAACAACAAGAACCTCCAAAATCCAAAATACAAAGGGACGAACTTTAAATTGAATGGTCAATTTAAAGCAAGTATTCAATTTTTTGGTCAATTTAAAGCAATGAATGAGAAAAACTTTGAGCTTAGGGCTAATGAAGGTTTTTACAACGTAGATAGATAGACAAATGTATATGTCATCATTCCTATGAGTATGGTAGATTTCTATAAAAAGTGAGTGCAATATCACATTGCATTTCGAAACATGAGAGAAATAAGCATATATATACGTTATTACATATATATCTATATGCTATTCTATATTATTACAATGTTAAAATAAGAAAAGCTCTAAGAGTCTCATTTGAAATATAATCTATGTTATTTTTATATAACAATTATCAATGAGAATGTAAATTATATTTGATTAGACGATAAATGATGAATAGACTTAATTATTTATGATTAGACATGTGTGAATAGAAAAATTTGTTAACATTTATGAAGATAATGTGTTTTGATTGAGATTACATTTGTGCTTAGTGGGATATTGCTATTATATTGCATTTATATGTGTAAATTAGGAAAACTCGCACTTTTTCACTTGAATGTGATTCATTGAATTTTAATTCAAGAAAGGAGTTTACAAATGCAGAGTATTGTTCCTTTACCCTGCATTTGTAAACTCCTTTCTCGAATAGCTTGCACTTTTTCACTTGAATGTGATTCATTGAATTTCAATTCAAGAAAGGAGTTTACAAATGCAGAGTATTGTTCCTTTACCCTGCATTTGTAAACTCCTTTCTTGAATATCTTCATTTCTTTTAATTATAAAGATCACATTCTGTATAAAACTCCTCAAATATCCTCAATTTCCCATTACAATAATAAATAACCATTTTCTATATTTCTTAAATTTCTCTAATCCTTAATTTTCTTATCAAATTTGTTATTTTTTCAATAATTTTTAAAATTTTCTAATATTTTTTGGAAATTTTTATTTAATTTTGTGAGAAATTTATTCAATTCTTATTATATAATAATATTATTCAAAAATATTGTTGTAATTTTTCAGTGATTACGATAATTTTTAATTCAATTTTTAATCGAATGTTTTGATGGGACGAGCTTACTGAGCATTGGCTCATCCCATCAAAACATTCCATTCAAAACTCTGGCCTTCATCGAGGCCAGAGCTCACAATTCATCTCCTCAGAGCCAAGTTCCTCGACGGTCGTCCTCATTAGGCACGATCCGAGAGGAACTTGGCTCTTCATTAAAATCACAAGCTCTGGCCATTGCTAAGGCCAGAGCTTCGCAAACCATCCTCGGGCCGGTTTCCTCAAAGACCGCCCTGATTCAGGGCGGCCGGAGAGGAATCCAGCTCCGAGAGAGTGCCCATACGAAGCTCTGGCCTTAGCAGTGGCCAGGGCTTTCAAAAACAATCCTCAGGGCCGAGTTTTGCGATGATCGTCGATCATGTCGACAGTCTCGCAAGAACTCGGCCCTGAAAGACATACAGATACATGCTCTGGCCCCAGCAAAGACCAGGGCTTCGTTTTAAATACCCAGGGCCGGCTTTCTCAAATGCAGCCCTTATCCCGGGCGGCAGGAGCGGAATCCGGCCTTGGGATACTTACCAAACGAAGCTCTGACCCTAGCAAAGGCCAGAGCCTACAAATGCAATCCTCAGGGCCGATTTTGAGGGAGATCGTCCACATCATTGACGATCTCCTCTCATTTCGGCCCTGAAAGAAAGAAATACACAGGCCCTGACCATAGCAAAGGCCAGGGCTTCGCTTTAAATCCATAGGGCCGGCTTTCTCAAATGCCGCCCTTATCCCAGGCGGCAGGAGCGAAAACCGGCCATGGGAATCCTACAATACCAAGCCCTGGCTCCTACTGAGGCCAGAGCCTGCAAAATTCATCCTCAGGGCCGAGTTTTGCGATGATCATCCACATGATAGACATTCTCGCAGAAACTCGGCCCTGAAAGACGTAATATCACAGTCTCTGGCCTCAGTAGAGGCCAGAGCCTCGCTTACATTACTCAGGGCCGGCTTTCTCAAATGCCGTCCTGATCTATGGCGGCAGGAGAGAAATCCGGCCCTGGGAAGCATGAAATACGAAGATCTGGCCTTATAAGAGGCCAGAATCTGCAAATACTCCCTTCTCTACAGATTATGATCCAATGTAACACAGAAAGCCTAGAAGGAAGCCCTTTCTCAAGGTTAAGACTTCCTTCCTGGCTTTCTGATACTGGATGGAGTGGAGTTTGGCTTCCATTGCAACTCCTTCCAGGAAGATCAAATGATTACACAAAAGTCATGGCAATTGTATTCTAACACTATAAATACAATTGCCATGGCCTACAATTGCGAGTGCCTGCTGCTTCAGCAGAGATTTGCAGCAGACACTCGCAATGTTAACCAAAATTCGTCTGAAAGTTAGAAGATGGGCTTTTTCTCAAGGTCAAAGTCCATTTCCTAACCTTCTTATATTATTTATTATTAAAATAACCATTTTGACAGATTATTATTTTTTATCCCGGCATCATCAGCTTGTCATTCTAAGCTTATCATTTTCAGCTTATACTTATAAATTCTAAAACAGTGATTATTGAATTCACGGAATAGAACACCACATTAAGAAATATTATTTACTAACTTTTTCAATAATTAAAAAATATCAATGATACTTAAGTGTCATCACATACAACACATTCTTATGATCATCATAATATATATTATAGAATATTGCATAATAATCCAAATTCAATTTCAATATTAAAGTGTACTATCCATTATCTCTTAACATCATAACATACTCAACGAGTACTGATCATATGCTATTGATCAAGCCTTTAAAACAAACTACATATAAGATTGCTTTAAATTGACCAAAAAATTGAATACTTGCTTTAAATTGACCGTTCAATTTAAAGTTCGTCCCAAAATACAAACTTCTCCAAAATGAAAAACTATACACTATTTTTTACATTTATCTATTTAAAATGTCAGTTTATTACTTGACAAAACACAATATTTGGTAAATTTTTAAATTTGGTCAAAGCACCCAATGAGCTCATTTCGATTTTCTCCAAGGAGAAGAGGAGAAACTAATCAATTTTGAATATGTGGGGAAGACAGACTAATTCAATTTCTC
>NC_067207.1:353563-372836 GCF_026262505.1 Trichomonas vaginalis G3 | reverse complement strand
GAATCCTACAATACCAAGCCCTGGCTCCTACTGAGGCCAGAGCCTGCAAAATTCATCCTCAGGGCCGAGTTTTGCGATGATCATCCACATGATAGACATTCTCGCAGAAACTCGGCCCTGAAAGACGTAATATCACAGTCTCTGGCCTCAGTAGAGGCCAGAGCCTCGCTTACATTACTCAGGGCCGGCTTTCTCAAATGCCGTCCTGATCTATGGCGGCAGGAGAGAAATCCGGCCCTGGGAAGCATGAAATACGAAGATCTGGCCTTATAAGAGGCCAGAATCTGCAAATACTCCCTTCTCTACAGATTATGATCCAATGTAACACAGAAAGCCTAGAAGGAAGCCCTTTCTCAAGGTTAAGACTTCCTTCCTGGCTTTCTGATACTGGATGGAGTGGAGTTTGGCTTCCATTGCAACTCCTTCCAGGAAGATCAAATGATTACACAAAAGTCATGGCAATTGTATTCTAACACTATAAATACAATTGCCATGGCCTACAATTGCGAGTGCCTGCTGCTTCAGCAGAGATTTGCAGCAGACACTCGCAATGTTAACCAAAATTCGTCTGAAAGTTAGAAGATGGGCTTTTTCTCAAGGTCAAAGTCCATTTCCTAACCTTCTTATATTATTTATTATTAAAATAACCATTTTGACAGATTATTATTTTTTATCCCGGCATCATCAGCTTGTCATTCTAAGCTTATCATTTTCAGCTTATACTTATAAATTCTAAAACAGTGATTATTGAATTCACGGAATAGAACACCACATTAAGAAATATTATTTACTAACTTTTTCAATAATTAAAAAATATCAATGATACTTAAGTGTCATCACATACAACACATTCTTATGATCATCATAATATATATTATAGAATATTGCATAATAATCCAAATTCAATTTCAATATTAAAGTGTACTATCCATTATCTCTTAACATCATAACATACTCAACGAGTACTGATCATATGCTATTGATCAAGCCTTTAAAACAAACTACATATAAGATTGCTTTAAATTGACCAAAAAATTGAATACTTGCTTTAAATTGACCGTTCAATTTAAAGTTCGTCCCAAAATACAAACTTCTCCAAAATGAAAAACTATACACTATTTTTTACATTTATCTATTTAAAATGTCAGTTTATTACTTGACAAAACACAATATTTGGTAAATTTTTAAATTTGGTCAAAGCACCCAATGAGCTCATTTCGATTTTCTCCAAGGAGAAGAGGAGAAACTAATCAATTTTGAATATGTGGGGAAGACAGACTAATTCAATTTCTCCATGAAGATTGAGAAATGGAAAAGCTTTGGAGACGGATATTGCATTCTCTTAAAAATGTATAGGGTATTCTTATTGACTTGCAATTTAATTGTTCACTGACAAAAATTTTCTTTTTATTTAAGTATCTGAATCAAATGCAAACATATCATTAAAAATATCTTAAGATATTAATTAATGATGGCGTATTTTTTTACTTTTTTGATGGAACTAATCCTGCAGAAGCAGTTTTTACAAATGTAGAAAGATATGAAAAATTATAAGTGATAATTTTTCCAGAATTTATTGAACAATTTTCATTAAATAAATGATTAAAAGTGTTAAAAAATGAGTTTATTGTTAGATTATTAAATATAACAAGTCCATTTGTTGAATTTGAATCAACATATGAATCTGAGATAGTCAAAGTGTAGCCTTCCCCTTTGTTCTGATTTTTGTTCATTTTTTAACATTATTATGGCAAAAATATTTTACGGGCGTGACATTGTCCCAATTAAATTGTGTATCATTCAAATAATAATATTTTCAATAGGTTTGCTAAATTTTTTCCATATTTTTCTTATATTCATGAAAGTGTTGATGAGTTCGAATATATTGAATCAATTGCATTCAACATATAACTTATTTTATCAAAAGCAGATTCATGACAGAATTTATTCATTAGATCTATTAAAAGAGAAGATTGTTCTTATTGAAGGCCGTCTTAAATCAGAATCAGCAACATACACACAGAAATGCCATGAAGTCGACGAATTGAAGAAAACATTGTTGTCCGAAGTTGAAAAACAGAAGAAATTGATGGACAAATCGAAACATTCCGTTTATTTACGAACGGAATGTCGAAATCTTGAGAAAGGAATCCTTTTCCAACAAGGTCGTGTTCGTGCTCTTGAAGATGAACTTGAAACGCCGATGAATATCCACAGATGGCGTTTCTTAGAAGCATCGAATCCAGAACTTCTTAATCTCCTCAAGATGACACAAGAACTCCGAAACAAACTTATGGAACGTCTTTATCGAATCGACAAACTTAAAGTTCTTCGTGAAGAACGTCGTAAACTTCTTGTTCGCGAACAAAGGAAAGTTGGAAGTCAAACGAAAGATGACGGTGATGAAGAAATTAGAATTCTTGAAGAACAGCTCGAAATGAAGACGAAACAACTTCAAGAGATCGAAACAGAGCTGTTTGATCGCTCAAGTAACATCGATGAACTTAAGAAGAGTGTTGAAGAAGTTCGTGGTGAACTCAATTACACTAAATCATCATATTTCATGGAGAAGAAGAAAGTCCACGAGATGAGGTCATCAACACAGTCAAAAACAGAAGAAATAGCAGGAAACACAGCCAAGTTCATTGGCGGTGGATTCCCAGTCAGTTCAGTTCCTTCAACAGCACAATCTATCTCTGCAATCGAAGGGAACAAGATAAACAAAGCAATCGTAATTCCGAAAGTAACAAATTCTCGTCCTTCGAAAGTTTTACCTAAAGGATGGAATCCATCACGACAAGCACTCAAACCTTTCTTACCAACTGTCTCCGAACTTCGTGCTTAATTATTTCTATTTCTATATTTTTTTTTTATTTGTTATTTTATAAATTGTTTGATTTACTTTATTTAATATTAAGAATTCATTTGAAGTTAAAAAAATTTCATACACTCTCAAAACTAATAAACGCCTATTTTTAAATCCTGCAAATCCAGATACAATGAAATTTCTATGCATTTATTGCTTGCGATGTTATTTTTCTTAATTAGTATTTCACAATATCCAATTAGAAATGTATTGCTTCCTTTTGGTTTGTTTTCTCCTCATTTAAAAATTGAAAAATTAAAAGCAAAGTTTTTATAAAAAAGAAAAGATTTAACAGCTTAAATAATTTGTTTTGCCGTTGAACAGAATAACGACTTTTGTCGACATAATACTGCCATTTATATCTATACTTTGCGTGAAAATAATCCTGCAGTTGCAGTTTTTGCAAACTTTGAAAGAAAAATCGATTTAAGGGAGATTATTCTATGAGAAACTATTGAGCAGTTTTCATTAAATATATGAGTAAACGTATTAAAATCGTAACCTTCTTTTATATTCTTAAATATAACAGTTCCTGATCCTGTGGTTGAATTAGAGTCAACATATGAATCTGAAATAGTCGAATTATAACCATCTATATCTTGCCCAAACATGTATTTTGCAGTGTTATTTAAAAATATGCAGTGATCTAAATTAGTTTTGGATATACAATAAAATAGAACTTGGTTTTTATCTGCTCCACATTTATTTCCAATAATATTACAATACGAAACTGTATGAGTTAATGAATAATCTGAAGAGGAAAATAAAAGCGAAAAACTTTCAATTTGAGCGTTTTCTCTAAATGTTGAAAAATTATATGTACCCGAATTTCCTAAAAGTCCAATAGTTATTGATGAATACATTTGTTGTTTGTGATGTTGTTATTATCAAAACATATATCGCCAAAAGAAATACCAAATGTGTAACTTCCTTTTTCTTCATTTTCTCCACATTTAAGAACAGAAACTTCAATTGCATAGTTTTTATTAGAAAGGTATTGCTTAGCAGCTTGAGCAAATGCCATAGCTTGCTCTGCTATTGACGCATAATAACATGTTCGATGTTGGACGAACTCTCCATCTGCTTGGCAGTTATAATAAACAGACCCTCCACCATATTCTGTGGTGGAACTACAATTGGTAAATACTGTTTCTTCAAGTAATGTACACACTTTATTAGTTCTTTGAATGCAAATTGCGCCAGTTTCTTTGCATTCTTTATAGAAACAAAGTAAAACATAATAATTATTGATACTGCTATTATCAAATAATACGGTCCCATTTTGTATATAGTCACATTTATCTTTACTACCAAAATATTGATCCCAGCTGGACTTTTTTGCATTTTTCAAATTTAATATGTGCATTTAAATATGCCGAAGATTGATTAGGTTTAATCATCTAGTAATGAATATTATTCTTCTCTTTGTTCTGTATCATAAAGTTCATCACTGCAAGATTTGTCTGTATTTTGTCGCATAATAAAGTCGTAAAAATATTTTTACGGGTGTGAACTATCCAAAGAAAAAGAATTTCCAATTTAAACTGTGACATCGCTAATGATCGAAAAATTAACAATTTTAATAAGGATCTAATTTGTAGAAATAACAACAAGAACCTCCAAAATCCAAAATACAAAGGGACGAACTTTAAATTGAATGGTCAATTTAAAGCAAGTATTCAATTTTTTGGTCAATTTAAAGCAATGAATGAGAAAAACTTTGAGCTTAGGGCTAATGAAGGTTTTTACAACGTAGATAGATAGACAAATGTATATGTCATCATTCCTATGAGTATGGTAGATTTCTATAAAAAGTGAGTGCAATATCACATTGCATTTCGAAACATGAGAGAAATAAGCATATATATACGTTATTACATATATATCTATATGCTATTCTATATTATTACAATGTTAAAATAAGAAAAGCTCTAAGAGTCTCATTTGAAATATAATCTATGTTATTTTTATATAACAATTATCAATGAGAATGTAAATTATATTTGATTAGACGATAAATGATGAATAGACTTAATTATTTATGATTAGACATGTGTGAATAGAAAAATTTGTTAACATTTATGAAGATAATGTGTTTTGATTGAGATTACATTTGTGCTTAGTGGGATATTGCTATTATATTGCATTTATATGTGTAAATTAGGAAAACTCGCACTTTTTCACTTGAATGTGATTCATTGAATTTTAATTCAAGAAAGGAGTTTACAAATGCAGAGTATTGTTCCTTTACCCTGCATTTGTAAACTCCTTTCTCGAATAGCTTGCACTTTTTCACTTGAATGTGATTCATTGAATTTCAATTCAAGAAAGGAGTTTACAAATGCAGAGTATTGTTCCTTTACCCTGCATTTGTAAACTCCTTTCTCGAATAGCTTGCACTTTTTCACTTGAATGTGATTCATTGAATTTCAATTCAAGAAAGGAGTTTACAAATGCAGAGTATTGTTCCTTTACCCTGCATTTGTAAACTCCTTTCTCGAATAGCTTGCACTTTTTCACTTGAATGTGATTCATTGAATTTCAATTCAAGAAAGGAGTTTACAAATGCAGAGTATTGTTCCTTTACCCTGCATTTGTAAACTCCTTTCTCGAATAGCTTGCACTTTTTCACTTGAATGTGATTCATTGAATTTCAATTCAAGAAAGGAGTTTACAAATGCAGAGTATTGTTCCTTTACCCTGCATTTGTAAACTCCTTTCTCGAATAGCTTGCACTTTTTCACTTGAATGTGATTCATTGAATTTCAATTCAAGAAAGGAGTTTACAAATGCAGAGTATTGTTCCTTTACCCTGCATTTGTAAACTCCTTTCTTGAATATCTTCATTTCTTTTAATTATAAAGATCACATTCTGTATAAAACTCCTCAAATATCCTCAATTTCCCATTACAATAATAAATAACCATTTTCTATATTTCTTAAATTTCTCTAATCCTTAATTTTCTTATCAAATTTGTTATTTTTTCAATAATTTTTAAAATTTTCTAATATTTTTTGGAAATTTTTATTTAATTTTGTGAGAAATTTATTCAATTCTTATTATATAATAATATTATTCAAAAATATTGTTGTAATTTTTCAATGATTACGATAATTTTTAATTCAATTTTTAATCGAATGTTTTGATGGGACGAGCTTACTGAGCATTGGCTCATCCCATCAAAACATTCCATTCAAAACTCTGGCCTTCATCGAGGCCAGAGCTCACAATTCATCTCCTCAGAGCCAAGTTCCTCGACGGTCGTCCTCATTAGGCACGATCCGAGAGGAACTTGGCTCTTCATTAAAATCACAAGCTCTGGCCATTGCTAAGGCCAGAGCTTCGCAAACCATCCTCGGGGCCGGTTTCCTCAAAGACCGCCCTGATTCAGGGCGGCCGGAGAGGAATCCAGCTCCGAGAGAGTGCCCATACGAAGCTCTGGCCTTAGCAGTGGCCAGGGCTTTCAAAAACAATCCTCAGGGCCGAGTTTTGCGATGATCGTCGATCATGTCGACAGTCTCGCAAGAACTCGGCCCTGAAAGACATACAGATACATGCTCTGGCCCCAGCAAAGGCCAGGGCTTCGTTTTAAATACCCAGGGCCGGCTTTCTCAAATGCAGCCCTTATCCCGGGCGGCAGGAGCGGAATCCGGCCTTGGGATACTTACCAAACGAAGCTCTGACCCTAGCAAAGGCCAGAGCCTACAAATGCAATCCTCAGGGCCGATTTTGAGGGAGATCGTCCACATCATTGACGATCTCCTCTCATTTCGGCCCTGAAAGAAAGAAATACACAGGCCCTGACCATAGCAAAGGCCAGGGCTTCGCTTTAAATCCATAGGGCCGGCTTTCTCAAATGCCGCCCTTATCCCAGGCGGCAGGAGCGAAAACCGGCCATGGGAATCCTACAATACCAAGCCCTGGCTCCTACTGAGGCCAGAGCCTGCAAAATTCATCCTCAGGGCCGAGTTTTGCGATGATCATCCACATGATAGACATTCTCGCAGAAACTCGGCCCTGAAAGACGTAATATCACAGTCTCTGGCCTCAGTAGAGGCCAGAGCCTCGCTTACATTACTCAGGGCCGGCTTTCTCAAATGCCGTCCTGATCTATGGCGGCAGGAGAGAAATCCGGCCCTGGGAAGCATGAAATACGAAGATCTGGCCTTATAAGAGGCCAGAATCTGCAAATACTCCCTTCTCTACAGATTATGATCCAATGTAACACAGAAAGCCTAGAAGGAAGCCCTTTCTCAAGGTTAAGACTTCCTTCCTGGCTTTCTGATACTGGATGGAGTGGAGTTTGGCTTCCATTGCAACTCCTTCCAGGAAGATCAAATGATTACACAAAAGTCATGGCAATTGTATTCTAACACTATAAATACAATTGCCATGGCCTACAATTGCGAGTGCCTGCTGCTTCAGCAGAGATTTGCAGCAACACTCGCAATGTTAACCAAAATTCGTCTGAAAGTTAGAAGATGGGCTTTTTCTCAAGGTCAAAGTCCATTTCCTAACCTTCTTATATTATTTATTATTAAAATAACCATTTGACAGATTATTATTTTTTATCCCGGCATCATCAGCTTGTCATTCTAAGCTTATCATTTTCAGCTTATACTTATAAATTCTAAAACAGTGATTATTGAATTCACGGAATAGAACACCACATTAAGAAATATTATTTACTAACTTTTTCAATAATTAAAAAATATCAATGATACTTAAGTGTCATCACATACAACACATTCTTATGATCATCATAATATATATTATAGAATATTGCATAATAATCCAAATTCAATTTCAATATTAAAGTGTACTATCCATTATCTCTTAACATCATAACATACTCAACGAGTACTGATCATATGCTATTGATCAAGCCTTTAAAACAAACTACATATAAGATTGCTTTAAATTGACCAAAAAATTGAATACTTGCTTTAAATTGACCGTTCAATTTAAAGTTCGTCCCAAAATACAAACTTCTCCAAAATGAAAAACTATACACTATTTTTTACATTTATCTATTTAAAATGTCAGTTTATTACTTGACAAAACACAATATTTGGTAAATTTTTAAATTTGGTCAAAGCACCCAATGAGCTCATTTCGATTTTCTCCAAGGAGAAGAGGAGAAACTAATCAATTTTGAATATGTGGGGAAGACAGACTAATTCAATTTCTCCATGAAGATTGAGAAATGGAAAAGCTTTGGAGACGGATATTGCATTCTCTTAAAAATGTATAGGGTATTCTTATTGACTTGCAATTTAATTGTTCACTGACAAAAATTTTCTTTTTATTTAAGTATCTGAATCAAATGCAAACATATCATTAAAAATATCTTAAGATATTAATTAATGATGGCGTATTTTTTTACTTTTTTGATGGAACTAATCCTGCAGAAGCAGTTTTTACAAATGTAGAAAGATATGAAAAATTATAAGTGATAATTTTTCCAGAATTTATTGAACAATTTTCATTAAATAAATGATTAAAAGTGTTAAAAAATGAGTTTATTGTTAGATTATTAAATATAACAAGTCCATTTGTTGAATTTGAATCAACATATGAATCTGAGATAGTCAAAGTGTAGCCTTCCCCTTTGTTCTGATTTTTGTTCATTTTTTAACATTATTATGGCAAAAATATTTTACGGGCGTGACATTGTCCCAATTAAATTGTGTATCATTCAAATAATAATATTTTCAATAGGTTTGCTAAATTTTTTCCATATTTTTCTTATATTCATGAAAGTGTTGATGAGTTCGAATATATTGAATCAATTGCATTCAACATATAACTTATTTTATCAAAAGCAGATTCATGACAGAATTTATTCATTAGATCTATTAAAAGAGAAGATTGTTCTTATTGAAGGCCGTCTTAAATCAGAATCAGCAACATACACACAGAAATGCCATGAAGTCGACGAATTGAAGAAAACATTGTTGTCCGAAGTTGAAAAACAGAAGAAATTGATGGACAAATCGAAACATTCCGTTTATTTACGAACGGAATGTCGAAATCTTGAGAAAGGAATCCTTTTCCAACAAGGTCGTGTTCGTGCTCTTGAAGATGAACTTGAAACGCCGATGAATATCCACAGATGGCGTTTCTTAGAAGCATCGAATCCAGAACTTCTTAATCTCCTCAAGATGACACAAGAACTCCGAAACAAACTTATGGAACGTCTTTATCGAATCGACAAACTTAAAGTTCTTCGTGAAGAACGTCGTAAACTTCTTGTTCGCGAACAAAGGAAAGTTGGAAGTCAAACGAAAGATGACGGTGATGAAGAAATTAGAATTCTTGAAGAACAGCTCGAAATGAAGACGAAACAACTTCAAGAGATCGAAACAGAGCTGTTTGATCGCTCAAGTAACATCGATGAACTTAAGAAGAGTGTTGAAGAAGTTCGTGGTGAACTCAATTACACTAAATCATCATATTTCATGGAGAAGAAGAAAGTCCACGAGATGAGGTCATCAACACAGTCAAAAACAGAAGAAATAGCAGGAAACACAGCCAAGTTCATTGGCGGTGGATTCCCAGTCAGTTCAGTTCCTTCAACAGCACAATCTATCTCTGCAATCGAAGGGAACAAGATAAACAAAGCAATCGTAATTCCGAAAGTAACAAATTCTCGTCCTTCGAAAGTTTTACCTAAAGGATGGAATCCATCACGACAAGCACTCAAACCTTTCTTACCAACTGTCTCCGAACTTCGTGCTTAATTATTTCTATTTCTATATTGTTTTTTTTTATTTGTTATTTTATAAATTGTTTGATTTACTTTATTTAATATTAAGAATTCATTTGAAGTTAAAAAAATTTCATACACTCTCAAAACTAATAAACGCCTATTTTTAAATCCTGCAAATCCAGATACAATGAAATTTCTATGCATTTATTGCTTGCGATGTTATTTTTCTTAATTAGTATTTCACAATATCCAATTAGAAATGTATTGCTTCCTTTTGGTTTGTTTTCTCCTCATTTAAAAATTGAAAAATTAAAAGCAAAGTTTTTATAAAAAAGAAAAGATTTAACAGCTTAAATAATTTGTTTTGCCGTTGAACAGAATAACGACTTTTGTCGACATAATACTGCCATTTATATCTATACTTTGCGTGAAAATAATCCTGCAGTTGCAGTTTTTGCAAACTTTGAAAGAAAAATCGATTTAAGGGAGATTATTCTATGAGAAACTATTGAGCAGTTTTCATTAAATATATGAGTAAACGTATTAAAATCGTAACCTTCTTTTATATTCTTAAATATAACAGTTCCTGATCCTGTGGTTGAATTAGAGTCAACATATGAATCTGAAATAGTCGAATTATAACCATCTATATCTTGCCCAAACATGTATTTTGCAGTGTTATTTAAAAATATGCAGTGATCTAAATTAGTTTTGGATATACAATAAAATAGAACTTGGTTTTTATCTGCTCCACATTTATTTCCAATAATATTACAATACGAAACTGTATGAGTTAATGAATAATCTGAAGAGGAAAATAAAAGCGAAAAACTTTCAATTTGAGCGTTTTCTCTAAATGTTGAAAAATTATATGTACCCGAATTTCCTAAAAGTCCAATAGTTATTGATGAATACATTTGTTGTTTGTGATGTTGTTATTATCAAAACATATATCGCCAAAAGAAATACCAAATGTGTAACTTCCTTTTTCTTCATTTTCTCCACATTTAAGAACAGAAACTTCAATTGCATAGTTTTTATTAGAAAGGTATTGCTTAGCAGCTTGAGCAAATGCCATAGCTTGCTCTGCTATTGACGCATAATAACATGTTCGATGTTGGACGAACTCTCCATCTGCTTGGCAGTTATAATAAACAGACCCTCCACCATATTCTGTGGTGGAACTACAATTGGTAAATACTGTTTCTTCAAGTAATGTACACACTTTATTAGTTCTTTGAATGCAAATTGCGCCAGTTTCTTTGCATTCTTTATAGAAACAAAGTAAAACATAATAATTATTGATACTGCTATTATCAAATAATACGGTCCCATTTTGTATATAGTCACATTTATCTTTACTACCAAAATATTGATCCCAGCTGGACTTTTTTGCATTTTTCAAATTTAATATGTGCATTTAAATATGCCGAAGATTGATTAGGTTTAATCATCTAGTAATGAATATTATTCTTCTCTTTGTTCTGTATCATAAAGTTCATCACTGCAAGATTTGTCTGTATTTTGTCGCATAATAAAGTCGTAAAAATATTTTTACGGGTGTGAACTATCCAAAGAAAAAGAATTTCCAATTTAAACTGTGACATCGCTAATGATCGAAAAATTAACAATTTTAATAAGGATCTAATTTGTAGAAATAACAACAAGAACCTCCAAAATCCAAAATACAAAGGGACGAACTTTAAATTGAATGGTCAATTTAAAGCAAGTATTCAATTTTTTGGTCAATTTAAAGCAATGAATGAGAAAAACTTTGAGCTTAGGGCTAATGAAGGTTTTTACAACGTAGATAGATAGACAAATGTATATGTCATCATTCCTATGAGTATGGTAGATTTCTATAAAAAGTGAGTGCAATATCACATTGCATTTCGAAACATGAGAGAAATAAGCATATATATACGTTATTACATATATATCTATATGCTATTCTATATTATTACAATGTTAAAATAAGAAAAGCTCTAAGAGTCTCATTTGAAATATAATCTATGTTATTTTTATATAACAATTATCAATGAGAATGTAAATTATATTTGATTAGACGATAAATGATGAATAGACTTAATTATTTATGATTAGACATGTGTGAATAGAAAAATTTGTTAACATTTATGAAGATAATGTGTTTTGATTGAGATTACATTTGTGCTTAGTGGATATTGCTATTATTGCATTATATGTGTATTAGGTGCATTTATGAATGTGATTCATTGAATTTAATTAAGAGTTTACAATGCAGAGTATACTGCATTTGTAAACTCCTTTCTCGAATAGCTTGCACTTTTTCACTTGAATGTGATTCATTGAATTTAATTCAAGAAAGGAGTTTACAAATGCAGAGTATTTACCCTGCATTTGTAAACTCCTTTCTCGAATAGCTTGCACTTTTTCACTTGAATGTGATTCATTGAATTTCAATTCAAGAAAGGAGTTTACAAATGCAGAGTATTGTTCCTTTACCCTGCATTTGTAAACTCCTTTCTCGAATAGCTTGCACTTTTTCACTTGAATGTGATTCATTGAATTTCAATTCAAGAAAGGAGTTTACAAATGCAGAGTATTGTTCCTTTACCCTGCATTTGTAAACTCCTTTCTCGAATAGCTTGCACTTTTTCACTTGAATGTGATTCATTGAATTTCAATTCAAGAAAGGAGTTTACAAATGCAGAGTATTGTTCCTTTACCCTGCATTTGTAAACTCCTTTCTCGAATAGCTTGCACTTTTTCACTTGAATGTGATTCATTGAATTTCAATTCAAGAAAGGAGTTTACAAATGCAGAGTATTGTTCCTTTACCCTGCATTTGTAAACTCCTTTCTTGAATATCTTCATTTCTTTTAATTATAAAGATCACATTCTGTATAAAACTCCTCAAATATCCTCAATTTCCCATTACAATAATAAATAACCATTTTCTATATTTCTTAAATTTCTCTAATCCTTAATTTTCTTATCAAATTTGTTATTTTTTCAATAATTTTTAAAATTTTCTAATATTTTTTGGAAATTTTTATTTAATTTTGTGAGAAATTTATTCAATTCTTATTATATAATAATATTATTCAAAAATATTGTTGTAATTTTTCATGATTACGATAATTTTTAATTCAATTTTTAATCGAATGTTTTGATGGGACGAGCTTACTGAGCATTGGCTCATCCCATCAAAACATTCCATTCAAAACTCTGGCCTTCATCGAGGCCAGAGCTCACAATTCATCTCCTCAGAGCCAAGTTCCTCGACGGTCGTCCTCATTAGGCACGATCCGAGAGGAACTTGGCTCTTCATTAAAATCACAAGCTCTGGCCATTGCTAAGGCCAGAGCTTCGCAAACCATCCTCGGGGCCGGTTTCCTCAAAGACCGCCCTGATTCAGGGCGGCCGGAGAGGAATCCAGCTCCGAGAGAGTGCCCATACGAAGCTCTGGCCTTAGCAGTGGCCAGGGCTTTCAAAAACAATCCTCAGGGCCGAGTTTTGCGATGATCGTCGATCATGTCGACAGTCTCGCAAGAACTCGGCCCTGAAAGACATACAGATACATGCTCTGGCCCCAGCAAAGACCAGGGCTTCGTTTTAAATACCCAGGGCCGGCTTTCTCAAATGCAGCCCTTATCCCGGGCGGCAGGAGCGGAATCCGGCCTTGGGATACTTACCAAACGAAGCTCTGACCCTAGCAAAGGCCAGAGCCTACAAATGCAATCCTCAGGGCCGATTTTGAGGGAGATCGTCCACATCATTGACGATCTCCTCTCATTTCGGCCCTGAAAGAAAGAAATACACAGGCCCTGACCATAGCAAAGGCCAGGGCTTCGCTTTAAATCCATAGGGCCGGCTTTCTCAAATGCCGCCCTTATCCCAGGCGGCAGGAGCGAAAACCGGCCATGGGAATCCTACAATACCAAGCCCTGGCTCCTACTGAGGCCAGAGCCTGCAAAATTCATCCTCAGGGCCGAGTTTTGCGATGATCATCCACATGATAGACATTCTCGCAGAAACTCGGCCCTGAAAGACGTAATATCACAGTCTCTGGCCTCAGTAGAGGCCAGAGCCTCGCTTACATTACTCAGGGCCGGCTTTCTCAAATGCCGTCCTGATCTATGGCGGCAGGAGAGAAATCCGGCCCTGGGAAGCATGAAATACGAAGATCTGGCCTTATAAGAGGCCAGAATCTGCAAATACTCCCTTCTCTACAGATTATGATCCAATGTAACACAGAAAGCCTAGAAGGAAGCCCTTTCTCAAGGTTAAGACTTCCTTCCTGGCTTTCTGATACTGGATGGAGTGGAGTTTGGCTTCCATTGCAACTCCTTCCAGGAAGATCAAATGATTACACAAAAGTCATGGCAATTGTATTCTAACACTATAAATACAATTGCCATGGCCTACAATTGCGAGTGCCTGCTGCTTCAGCAGAGATTTGCAGCAGACACTCGCAATGTTAACCAAAATTCGTCTGAAAGTTAGAAGATGGGCTTTTTCTCAAGGTCAAAGTCCATTTCCTAACCTTCTTATATTATTTATTATTAAAATAACCATTTTGACAGATTATTATTTTTTATCCCGGCATCATCAGCTTGTCATTCTAAGCTTATCATTTTCAGCTTATACTTATAAATTCTAAAACAGTGATTATTGAATTCACGGAATAGAACACCACATTAAGAAATATTATTTACTAACTTTTTCAATAATTAAAAAATATCAATGATACTTAAGTGTCATCACATACAACACATTCTTATGATCATCATAATATATATTATAGAATATTGCATAATAATCCAAATTCAATTTCAATATTAAAGTGTACTATCCATTATCTCTTAACATCATAACATACTCAACGAGTACTGATCATATGCTATTGATCAAGCCTTTAAAACAAACTACATATAAGATTGCTTTAAATTGACCAAAAAATTGAATACTTGCTTTAAATTGACCGTTCAATTTAAAGTTCGTCCCAAAATACAAACTTCTCCAAAATGAAAAACTATACACTATTTTTTACATTTATCTATTTAAAATGTCAGTTTATTACTTGACAAAACACAATATTTGGTAAATTTTTAAATTTGGTCAAAGCACCCAATGAGCTCATTTCGATTTTCTCCAAGGAGAAGAGGAGAAACTAATCAATTTTGAATATGTGGGGAAGACAGACTAATTCAATTTCTCCATGAAGATTGAGAAATGGAAAAGCTTTGGAGACGGATATTGCATTCTCTTAAAAATGTATAGGGTATTCTTGACTTGCAATTTAATTGTTCACTGACAAAAATTTTCTTTTTATTTAAGTATCTGAATCAAATGCAAACATATCATTAAAAATATCTTAAGATATTAATTAATGATGGCGTATTTTTTTACTTTTTTGATGGAACTAATCCTGCAGAAGCAGTTTTTACAAATGTAGAAAGATATGAAAAATTATAAGTGATAATTTTTCCAGAATTTATTGAACAATTTTCATTAAATAAATGATTAAAAGTGTTAAAAAATGAGTTTATTGTTAGATTATTAAATATAACAAGTCCATTTGTTGAATTTGAATCAACATATGAATCTGAGATAGTCAAAGTGTAGCCTTCCCCTTTGTTCTGATTTTTGTTCATTTTTTAACATTATTATGGCAAAAATATTTTACGGGCGTGACATTGTCCCAATTAAATTGTGTATCATTCAAATAATAATATTTTCAATAGGTTTGCTAAATTTTTTCCATATTTTTCTTATATTCATGAAAGTGTTGATGAGTTCGAATATATTGAATCAATTGCATTCAACATATAACTTATTTTATCAAAAGCAGATTCATGACAGAATTTATTCATTAGATCTATTAAAAGAGAAGATTGTTCTTATTGAAGGCCGTCTTAAATCAGAATCAGCAACATACACACAGAAATGCCATGAAGTCGACGAATTGAAGAAAACATTGTTGTCCGAAGTTGAAAAACAGAAGAAATTGATGGACAAATCGAAACATTCCGTTTATTTACGAACGGAATGTCGAAATCTTGAGAAAGGAATCCTTTTCCAACAAGGTCGTGTTCGTGCTCTTGAAGATGAACTTGAAACGCCGATGAATATCCACAGATGGCGTTTCTTAGAAGCATCGAATCCAGAACTTCTTAATCTCCTCAAGATGACACAAGAACTCCGAAACAAACTTATGGAACGTCTTTATCGAATCGACAAACTTAAAGTTCTTCGTGAAGAACGTCGTAAACTTCTTGTTCGCGAACAAAGGAAAGTTGGAAGTCAAACGAAAGATGACGGTGATGAAGAAATTAGAATTCTTGAAGAACAGCTCGAAATGAAGACGAAACAACTTCAAGAGATCGAAACAGAGCTGTTTGATCGCTCAAGTAACATCGATGAACTTAAGAAGAGTGTTGAAGAAGTTCGTGGTGAACTCAATTACACTAAATCATCATATTTCATGGAGAAGAAGAAAGTCCACGAGATGAGGTCATCAACACAGTCAAAAACAGAAGAAATAGCAGGAAACACAGCCAAGTTCATTGGCGGTGGATTCCCAGTCAGTTCAGTTCCTTCAACAGCACAATCTATCTCTGCAATCGAAGGGAACAAGATAAACAAAGCAATCGTAATTCCGAAAGTAACAAATTCTCGTCCTTCGAAAGTTTTACCTAAAGGATGGAATCCATCACGACAAGCACTCAAACCTTTCTTACCAACTGTCTCCGAACTTCGTGCTTAATTATTTCTATTTCTATATTGTTTTTTTTTATTTGTTATTTTATAAATTGTTTGATTTACTTTATTTAATATTAAGAATTCATTTGAAGTTAAAAAAATTTCATACACTCTCAAAACTAATAAACGCCTATTTTTAAATCCTGCAAATCCAGATACAATGAAATTTCTATGCATTTATTGCTTGCGATGTTATTTTTCTTAATTAGTATTTCACAATATCCAATTAGAAATGTATTGCTTCCTTTTGGTTTGTTTTCTCCTCATTTAAAAATTGAAAAATTAAAAGCAAAGTTTTTATAAAAAAGAAAAGATTTAACAGCTTAAATAATTTGTTTTGCCGTTGAACAGAATAACGACTTTTGTCGACATAATACTGCCATTTATATCTATACTTTGCGTGAAAATAATCCTGCAGTTGCAGTTTTTGCAAACTTTGAAAGAAAAATCGATTTAAGGGAGATTATTCTATGAGAAACTATTGAGCAGTTTTCATTAAATATATGAGTAAACGTATTAAAATCGTAACCTTCTTTTATATTCTTAAATATAACAGTTCCTGATCCTGTGGTTGAATTAGAGTCAACATATGAATCTGAAATAGTCGAATTATAACCATCTATATCTTGCCCAAACATGTATTTTGCAGTGTTATTTAAAAATATGCAGTGATCTAAATTAGTTTTGGATATACAATAAAATAGAACTTGGTTTTTATCTGCTCCACATTTATTTCCAATAATATTACAATACGAAACTGTATGAGTTAATGAATAATCTGAAGAGGAAAATAAAAGCGAAAAACTTTCAATTTGAGCGTTTTCTCTAAATGTTGAAAAATTATATGTACCCGAATTTCCTAAAAGTCCAATAGTTATTGATGAATACATTTGTTGTTTGTGATGTTGTTATTATCAAAACATATATCGCCAAAAGAAATACCAAATGTGTAACTTCCTTTTTCTTCATTTTCTCCACATTTAAGAACAGAAACTTCAATTGCATAGTTTTTATTAGAAAGGTATTGCTTAGCAGCTTGAGCAAATGCCATAGCTTGCTCTGCTATTGACGCATAATAACATGTTCGATGTTGGACGAACTCTCCATCTGCTTGGCAGTTATAATAAACAGACCCTCCACCATATTCTGTGGTGGAACTACAATTGGTAAATACTGTTTCTTCAAGTAATGTACACACTTTATTATTAGTTCTTTGAATGCAAATTGCGCCAGTTTTCTTTGCATTCTTTATAGAAACAAAAAAACATAATAATTATTGATACTGCTATTATCAAATAATACGGTCCCATTTTGTATATAGTCACATTTATCTTTACTACCAAAATATTGATCCCAGCTGGACTTTTTTGCATTTTTCAAATTTAATATGTGCATTTAAATATGCCGAAGATTGATTAGGTTTAATCATCTAGTAATGAATATTATTCTTCTCTTTGTTCTGTATCATAAAGTTCATCACTGCAAGATTTGTCTGTATTTTGTCGCATAATAAAGTCGTAAAAATATTTTTACGGGTGTGAACTATCCAAAGAAAAAGAATTTCCAATTTAAACTGTGACATCGCTAATGATCGAAAAATTAACAATTTTAATAAGGATCTAATTTGTAGAAATAACAACAAGAACCTCCAAAATCCAAAATACAAAGGGACGAACTTTAAATTGAATGGTCAATTTAAAGCAAGTATTCAATTTTTTGGTCAATTTAAAGCAATGAATGAGAAAAACTTTGAGCTTAGGGCTAATGAAGGTTTTTACAACGTAGATAGATAGACAAATGTATATGTCATCATTCCTATGAGTATGGTAGATTTCTATAAAAAGTGAGTGCAATATCACATTGCATTTCGAAACATGAGAGAAATAAGCATATATATACGTTATTACATATATATCTATATGCTATTCTATATTATTACAATGTTAAAATAAGAAAAGCTCTAAGAGTCTCATTTGAAATATAATCTATGTTATTTTTATATAACAATTATCAATGAGAATGTAAATTATATTTGATTAGACGATAAATGATGAATAGACTTAATTATTTATGATTAGACATGTGTGAATAGAAAAATTTGTTAACATTTATGAAGATAATGTGTTTTGATTGAGATTACATTTGTGCTTAGTGGGATATTGCTATTATATTGCATTTATATGTGTAAAATTAAAATTAACTCGCATCCTTTTACTGCAGTAAACCCTTGAATTATTCATATTGTGAATTTAATTCAAGAAAGGAGTTTACAAATGCAGAGTATTGTTCCTTTACCCTGCATTTGTAAACTCCTTTCTCGAATAGCTTGCACTTTTTCACTTGAATGTGATTCATTGAATTTCAATTCAAGAAAGGAGTTTACAAATGCAGAGTATTGTTCCTTTACCCTGCATTTGTAAACTCCTTTCTCGAATAGCTTGCACTTTTTCACTTGAATGTGATTCATTGAATTTCAATTCAAGAAAGGAGTTTACAAATGCAGAGTATTGTTCCTTTACCCTGCATTTGTAAACTCCTTTCTCGAATAGCTTGCACTTTTTCACTTGAATGTGATTCATTGAATTTCAATTCAAGAAAGGAGTTTACAAATGCAGAGTATTGTTCCTTTTCCTTTACCCTGCATTTGTAAACTCCTTTCTCGGTCTGCTTGCACTTTTTCACTTGAATGTGATTCATTGAATTTCAATTCAAGAAAGGAGTTTACAAATGCAGAGTATTGTTCCTTTACCCTGCATTTGTAAACTCCTTTCTTGAATATCTTCATTTCTTTAATTATAAAGATCACATTTCTGTATAAAAACTCCTCAAATATCCTCAATTTCCCATTACAATAATATAACCATTTTCTATATATTTCTTAAATTTCTCTAATCCTTAATTTCTTATCAAATTTGTTATTTTTTTCAATAATTTTTTAAAATTTTCT
>NC_067207.1:342671-353463 GCF_026262505.1 Trichomonas vaginalis G3 | reverse complement strand
GCCAGAGCTTCGCAAACCATCCTCGGGGCCGGTTTCCTCAAAGACCGCCCTGATTCAGGGCGGCCGGAGAGGAATCCAGCTCCGAGAGAGTGCCCATACGAAGCTCTGGCCTTAGCAGTGGCCAGGGCTTTCAAAAACAATCCTCAGGGCCGAGTTTTGCGATGATCGTCGATCATGTCGACAGTCTCGCAAGAACTCGGCCCTGAAAGACATACAGATACATGCTCTGGCCCCAGCAAAGACCAGGGCTTCGTTTTAAATACCCAGGGCCGGCTTTCTCAAATGCAGCCCTTATCCCGGGCGGCAGGAGCGGAATCCGGCCTTGGGATACTTACCAAACGAAGCTCTGACCCTAGCAAAGGCCAGAGCCTACAAATGCAATCCTCAGGGCCGATTTTGAGGGAGATCGTCCACATCATTGACGATCTCCTCTCATTTCGGCCCTGAAAGAAAGAAATACACAGGCCCTGACCATAGCAAAGGCCAGGGCTTCGCTTTAAATCCATAGGGCCGGCTTTCTCAAATGCCGCCCTTATCCCAGGCGGCAGGAGCGAAAACCGGCCATGGGAATCCTACAATACCAAGCCCTGGCTCCTACTGAGGCCAGAGCCTGCAAAATTCATCCTCAGGGCCGAGTTTTGCGATGATCATCCACATGATAGACATTCTCGCAGAAACTCGGCCCTGAAAGACGTAATATCACAGTCTCTGGCCTCAGTAGAGGCCAGAGCCTCGCTTACATTACTCAGGGCCGGCTTTCTCAAATGCCGTCCTGATCTATGGCGGCAGGAGAGAAATCCGGCCCTGGGAAGCATGAAATACGAAGATCTGGCCTTATAAGAGGCCAGAATCTGCAAATACTCCCTTCTCTACAGATTATGATCCAATGTAACACAGAAAGCCTAGAAGGAAGCCCTTTCTCAAGGTTAAGACTTCCTTCCTGGCTTTCTGATACTGGATGGAGTGGAGTTTGGCTTCCATTGCAACTCCTTCCAGGAAGATCAAATGATTACACAAAAGTCATGGCAATTGTATTCTAACACTATAAATACAATTGCCATGGCCTACAATTGCGAGTGCCTGCTGCTTCAGCAGAGATTTGCAGCAGACACTCGCAATGTTAACCAAAATTCGTCTGAAAGTTAGAAGATGGGCTTTTTCTCAAGGTCAAAGTCCATTTCCTAACCTTCTTATATTATTTATTATTAAAATAACCATTTTGACAGATTATTATTTTTTATCCCGGCATCATCAGCTTGTCATTCTAAGCTTATCATTTTCAGCTTATACTTATAAATTCTAAAACAGTGATTATTGAATTCACGGAATAGAACACCACATTAAGAAATATTATTTACTAACTTTTTCAATAATTAAAAAATATCAATGATACTTAAGTGTCATCACATACAACACATTCTTATGATCATCATAATATATATTATAGAATATTGCATAATAATCCAAATTCAATTTCAATATTAAAGTGTACTATCCATTATCTCTTAACATCATAACATACTCAACGAGTACTGATCATATGCTATTGATCAAGCCTTTAAAACAAACTACATATAAGATTGCTTTAAATTGACCAAAAAATTGAATACTTGCTTTAAATTGACCGTTCAATTTAAAGTTCGTCCCAAAATACAAACTTCTCCAAAATGAAAAACTATACACTATTTTTTACATTTATCTATTTAAAATGTCAGTTTATTACTTGACAAAACACAATATTTGGTAAATTTTTAAATTTGGTCAAAGCACCCAATGAGCTCATTTCGATTTTCTCCAAGGAGAAGAGGAGAAACTAATCAATTTTGAATATGTGGGGAAGACAGACTAATTCAATTTCTCCATGAAGATTGAGAAATGGAAAAGCTTTGGAGACGGATATTGCATTCTCTTAAAAATGTATAGGGTATTCTTATTGACTTGCAATTTAATTGTTCACTGACAAAAATTTTCTTTTTATTTAAGTATCTGAATCAAATGCAAACATATCATTAAAAATATCTTAAGATATTAATTAATGATGGCGTATTTTTTTACTTTTTTGATGGAACTAATCCTGCAGAAGCAGTTTTTACAAATGTAGAAAGATATGAAAAATTATAAGTGATAATTTTTCCAGAATTTATTGAACAATTTTCATTAAATAAATGATTAAAAGTGTTAAAAAATGAGTTTATTGTTAGATTATTAAATATAACAAGTCCATTTGTTGAATTTGAATCAACATATGAATCTGAGATAGTCAAAGTGTAGCCTTCCCCTTTGTTCTGATTTTTGTTCATTTTTTAACATTATTATGGCAAAAATATTTTACGGGCGTGACATTGTCCCAATTAAATTGTGTATCATTCAAATAATAATATTTTCAATAGGTTTGCTAAATTTTTTCCATATTTTTCTTATATTCATGAAAGTGTTGATGAGTTCGAATATATTGAATCAATTGCATTCAACATATAACTTATTTTATCAAAAGCAGATTCATGACAGAATTTATTCATTAGATCTATTAAAAGAGAAGATTGTTCTTATTGAAGGCCGTCTTAAATCAGAATCAGCAACATACACACAGAAATGCCATGAAGTCGACGAATTGAAGAAAACATTGTTGTCCGAAGTTGAAAAACAGAAGAAATTGATGGACAAATCGAAACATTCCGTTTATTTACGAACGGAATGTCGAAATCTTGAGAAAGGAATCCTTTTCCAACAAGGTCGTGTTCGTGCTCTTGAAGATGAACTTGAAACGCCGATGAATATCCACAGATGGCGTTTCTTAGAAGCATCGAATCCAGAACTTCTTAATCTCCTCAAGATGACACAAGAACTCCGAAACAAACTTATGGAACGTCTTTATCGAATCGACAAACTTAAAGTTCTTCGTGAAGAACGTCGTAAACTTCTTGTTCGCGAACAAAGGAAAGTTGGAAGTCAAACGAAAGATGACGGTGATGAAGAAATTAGAATTCTTGAAGAACAGCTCGAAATGAAGACGAAACAACTTCAAGAGATCGAAACAGAGCTGTTTGATCGCTCAAGTAACATCGATGAACTTAAGAAGAGTGTTGAAGAAGTTCGTGGTGAACTCAATTACACTAAATCATCATATTTCATGGAGAAGAAGAAAGTCCACGAGATGAGGTCATCAACACAGTCAAAAACAGAAGAAATAGCAGGAAACACAGCCAAGTTCATTGGCGGTGGATTCCCAGTCAGTTCAGTTCCTTCAACAGCACAATCTATCTCTGCAATCGAAGGGAACAAGATAAACAAAGCAATCGTAATTCCGAAAGTAACAAATTCTCGTCCTTCGAAAGTTTTACCTAAAGGATGGAATCCATCACGACAAGCACTCAAACCTTTCTTACCAACTGTCTCCGAACTTCGTGCTTAATTATTTCTATTTCTATATTGTTTTTTTTTATTTGTTATTTTATAAATTGTTTGATTTACTTTATTTAATATTAAGAATTCATTTGAAGTTAAAAAAATTTCATACACTCTCAAAACTAATAAACGCCTATTTTTAAATCCTGCAAATCCAGATACAATGAAATTTCTATGCATTTATTGCTTGCGATGTTATTTTTCTTAATTAGTATTTCACAATATCCAATTAGAAATGTATTGCTTCCTTTTGGTTTGTTTTCTCCTCATTTAAAAATTGAAAAATTAAAAGCAAAGTTTTTATAAAAAAGAAAAGATTTAACAGCTTAAATAATTTGTTTTGCCGTTGAACAGAATAACGACTTTTGTCGACATAATACTGCCATTTATATCTATACTTTGCGTGAAAATAATCCTGCAGTTGCAGTTTTTGCAAACTTTGAAAGAAAAATCGATTTAAGGGAGATTATTCTATGAGAAACTATTGAGCAGTTTTCATTAAATATATGAGTAAACGTATTAAAATCGTAACCTTCTTTTATATTCTTAAATATAACAGTTCCTGATCCTGTGGTTGAATTAGAGTCAACATATGAATCTGAAATAGTCGAATTATAACCATCTATATCTTGCCCAAACATGTATTTTGCAGTGTTATTTAAAAATATGCAGTGATCTAAATTAGTTTTGGATATACAATAAAATAGAACTTGGTTTTTATCTGCTCCACATTTATTTCCAATAATATTACAATACGAAACTGTATGAGTTAATGAATAATCTGAAGAGGAAAATAAAAGCGAAAAACTTTCAATTTGAGCGTTTTCTCTAAATGTTGAAAAATTATATGTACCCGAATTTCCTAAAAGTCCAATAGTTATTGATGAATACATTTGTTGTTTGTGATGTTGTTATTATCAAAACATATATCGCCAAAAGAAATACCAAATGTGTAACTTCCTTTTTCTTCATTTTCTCCACATTTAAGAACAGAAACTTCAATTGCATAGTTTTTATTAGAAAGGTATTGCTTAGCAGCTTGAGCAAATGCCATAGCTTGCTCTGCTATTGACGCATAATAACATGTTCGATGTTGGACGAACTCTCCATCTGCTTGGCAGTTATAATAAACAGACCCTCCACCATATTCTGTGGTGGAACTACAATTGGTAAATACTGTTTCTTCAAGTAATGTACACACTTTATTAGTTCTTTGAATGCAAATTGCGCCAGTTTCTTTGCATTCTTTATAGAAACAAAGTAAAACATAATAATTATTGATACTGCTATTATCAAATAATACGGTCCCATTTTGTATATAGTCACATTTATCTTTACTACCAAAATATTGATCCCAGCTGGACTTTTTTGCATTTTTCAAATTTAATATGTGCATTTAAATATGCCGAAGATTGATTAGGTTTAATCATCTAGTAATGAATATTATTCTTCTCTTTGTTCTGTATCATAAAGTTCATCACTGCAAGATTTGTCTGTATTTTGTCGCATAATAAAGTCGTAAAAATATTTTTACGGGTGTGAACTATCCAAAGAAAAAGAATTTCCAATTTAAACTGTGACATCGCTAATGATCGAAAAATTAACAATTTTAATAAGGATCTAATTTGTAGAAATAACAACAAGAACCTCCAAAATCCAAAATACAAAGGGACGAACTTTAAATTGAATGGTCAATTTAAAGCAAGTATTCAATTTTTTGGTCAATTTAAAGCAATGAATGAGAAAAACTTTGAGCTTAGGGCTAATGAAGGTTTTTACAACGTAGATAGATAGACAAATGTATATGTCATCATTCCTATGAGTATGGTAGATTTCTATAAAAAGTGAGTGCAATATCACATTGCATTTCGAAACATGAGAGAAATAAGCATATATATACGTTATTACATATATATCTATATGCTATTCTATATTATTACAATGTTAAAATAAGAAAAGCTCTAAGAGTCTCATTTGAAATATAATCTATGTTATTTTTATATAACAATTATCAATGAGAATGTAAATTATATTTGATTAGACGATAAATGATGAATAGACTTAATTATTTATGATTAGACATGTGTGAATAGAAAAATTTGTTAACATTTATGAAGATAATGTGTTTTGATTGAGATTACATTTGTGCTTAGTGGGATATTGCTATTATATTGCATTTATATGTGTAAATTAGGAAAACTCGCACTTTTTCACTTGAATGTGATTCATTGAATTTTAATTCAAGAAAGGAGTTTACAAATGCAGAGTATTGTTCCTTTACCCTGCATTTGTAAACTCCTTTCTCGAATAGCTTGCACTTTTTCACTTGAATGTGATTCATTGAATTTCAATTCAAGAAAGGAGTTTACAAATGCAGAGTATTGTTCCTTTACCCTGCATTTGTAAACTCCTTTCTTGAATATCTTCATTTCTTTTAATTATAAAGATCACATTCTGTATAAAACTCCTCAAATATCCTCAATTTCCCATTACAATAATAAATAACCATTTTCTATATTTCTTAAATTTCTCTAATCCTTAATTTTCTTATCAAATTTGTTATTTTTTCAATAATTTTTAAAATTTTCTAATATTTTTTGGAAATTTTTATTTAATTTTGTGAGAAATTTATTCAATTCTTATTATATAATAATATTATTCAAAAATATTGTTGTAATTTTTCAGTGATTACGATAATTTTTAATTCAATTTTTAATCGAATGTTTTGATGGGACGAGCTTACTGAGCATTGGCTCATCCCATCAAAACATTCCATTCAAAACTCTGGCCTTCATCGAGGCCAGAGCTCACAATTCATCTCCTCAGAGCCAAGTTCCTCGACGGTCGTCCTCATTAGGCACGATCCGAGAGGAACTTGGCTCTTCATTAAAATCACAAGCTCTGGCCATTGCTAAGGCCAGAGCTTCGCAAACCATCCTCGGGGCCGGTTTCCTCAAAGACCGCCCTGATTCAGGGCGGCCGGAGAGGAATCCAGCTCCGAGAGAGTGCCCATACGAAGCTCTGGCCTTAGCAGTGGCCAGGGCTTTCAAAAACAATCCTCAGGGCCGAGTTTTGCGATGATCGTCGATCATGTCGACAGTCTCGCAAGAACTCGGCCCTGAAAGACATACAGATACATGCTCTGGCCCCAGCAAAGACCAGGGCTTCGTTTTAAATACCCAGGGCCGGCTTTCTCAAATGCAGCCCTTATCCCGGGCGGCAGGAGCGGAATCCGGCCTTGGGATACTTACCAAACGAAGCTCTGACCCTAGCAAAGGCCAGAGCCTACAAATGCAATCCTCAGGGCCGATTTTGAGGGAGATCGTC
The DNA here is from genome assembly GCF_026262505.1 of Trichomonas vaginalis G3. Taxonomy (NCBI): domain Eukaryota; phylum Parabasalia; order Trichomonadida; family Trichomonadidae; genus Trichomonas; species Trichomonas vaginalis. The sequence continues at coordinate 346,731 of NC_067207.1, read as the reverse complement.
CACATCATTGACGATCTCCTCTCATTTCGGCCCTGAAAGAAAGAAATACACAGGCCCTGACCATAGCAAAGGCCAGGGCTTCGCTTTAAATCCATAGGGCCGGCTTTCTCAAATGCCGCCCTTATCCCAGGCGGCAGGAGCGAAAACCGGCCATGGGAATCCTACAATACCAAGCCCTGGCTCCTACTGAGGCCAGAGCCTGCAAAATTCATCCTCAGGGCCGAGTTTTGCGATGATCATCCACATGATAGACATTCTCGCAGAAACTCGGCCCTGAAAGACGTAATATCACAGTCTCTGGCCTCAGTAGAGGCCAGAGCCTCGCTTACATTACTCAGGGCCGGCTTTCTCAAATGCCGTCCTGATCTATGGCGGCAGGAGAGAAATCCGGCCCTGGGAAGCATGAAATACGAAGATCTGGCCTTATAAGAGGCCAGAATCTGCAAATACTCCCTTCTCTACAGATTATGATCCAATGTAACACAGAAAGCCTAGAAGGAAGCCCTTTCTCAAGGTTAAGACTTCCTTCCTGGCTTTCTGATACTGGATGGAGTGGAGTTTGGCTTCCATTGCAACTCCTTCCAGGAAGATCAAATGATTACACAAAAGTCATGGCAATTGTATTCTAACACTATAAATACAATTGCCATGGCCTACAATTGCGAGTGCCTGCTGCTTCAGCAGAGATTTGCAGCAGACACTCGCAATGTTAACCAAAATTCGTCTGAAAGTTAGAAGATGGGCTTTTTCTCAAGGTCAAAGTCCATTTCCTAACCTTCTTATATTATTTATTATTAAAATAACCATTTTGACAGATTATTATTTTTTATCCCGGCATCATCAGCTTGTCATTCTAAGCTTATCATTTTCAGCTTATACTTATAAATTCTAAAACAGTGATTATTGAATTCACGGAATAGAACACCACATTAAGAAATATTATTTACTAACTTTTTCAATAATTAAAAAATATCAATGATACTTAAGTGTCATCACATACAACACATTCTTATGATCATCATAATATATATTATAGAATATTGCATAATAATCCAAATTCAATTTCAATATTAAAGTGTACTATCCATTATCTCTTAACATCATAACATACTCAACGAGTACTGATCATATGCTATTGATCAAGCCTTTAAAACAAACTACATATAAGATTGCTTTAAATTGACCAAAAAATTGAATACTTGCTTTAAATTGACCGTTCAATTTAAAGTTCGTCCCAAAATACAAACTTCTCCAAAATGAAAAACTATACACTATTTTTTACATTTATCTATTTAAAATGTCAGTTTATTACTTGACAAAACACAATATTTGGTAAATTTTTAAATTTGGTCAAAGCACCCAATGAGCTCATTTCGATTTTCTCCAAGGAGAAGAGGAGAAACTAATCAATTTTGAATATGTGGGGAAGACAGACTAATTCAATTTCTCCATGAAGATTGAGAAATGGAAAAGCTTTGGAGACGGATATTGCATTCTCTTAAAAATGTATAGGGTATTCTTATTGACTTGCAATTTAATTGTTCACTGACAAAAATTTTCTTTTTATTTAAGTATCTGAATCAAATGCAAACATATCATTAAAAATATCTTAAGATATTAATTAATGATGGCGTATTTTTTTACTTTTTTGATGGAACTAATCCTGCAGAAGCAGTTTTTACAAATGTAGAAAGATATGAAAAATTATAAGTGATAATTTTTCCAGAATTTATTGAACAATTTTCATTAAATAAATGATTAAAAGTGTTAAAAAATGAGTTTATTGTTAGATTATTAAATATAACAAGTCCATTTGTTGAATTTGAATCAACATATGAATCTGAGATAGTCAAAGTGTAGCCTTCCCCTTTGTTCTGATTTTTGTTCATTTTTTAACATTATTATGGCAAAAATATTTTACGGGCGTGACATTGTCCCAATTAAATTGTGTATCATTCAAATAATAATATTTTCAATAGGTTTGCTAAATTTTTTCCATATTTTTCTTATATTCATGAAAGTGTTGATGAGTTCGAATATATTGAATCAATTGCATTCAACATATAACTTATTTTATCAAAAGCAGATTCATGACAGAATTTATTCATTAGATCTATTAAAAGAGAAGATTGTTCTTATTGAAGGCCGTCTTAAATCAGAATCAGCAACATACACACAGAAATGCCATGAAGTCGACGAATTGAAGAAAACATTGTTGTCCGAAGTTGAAAAACAGAAGAAATTGATGGACAAATCGAAACATTCCGTTTATTTACGAACGGAATGTCGAAATCTTGAGAAAGGAATCCTTTTCCAACAAGGTCGTGTTCGTGCTCTTGAAGATGAACTTGAAACGCCGATGAATATCCACAGATGGCGTTTCTTAGAAGCATCGAATCCAGAACTTCTTAATCTCCTCAAGATGACACAAGAACTCCGAAACAAACTTATGGAACGTCTTTATCGAATCGACAAACTTAAAGTTCTTCGTGAAGAACGTCGTAAACTTCTTGTTCGCGAACAAAGGAAAGTTGGAAGTCAAACGAAAGATGACGGTGATGAAGAAATTAGAATTCTTGAAGAACAGCTCGAAATGAAGACGAAACAACTTCAAGAGATCGAAACAGAGCTGTTTGATCGCTCAAGTAACATCGATGAACTTAAGAAGAGTGTTGAAGAAGTTCGTGGTGAACTCAATTACACTAAATCATCATATTTCATGGAGAAGAAGAAAGTCCACGAGATGAGGTCATCAACACAGTCAAAAACAGAAGAAATAGCAGGAAACACAGCCAAGTTCATTGGCGGTGGATTCCCAGTCAGTTCAGTTCCTTCAACAGCACAATCTATCTCTGCAATCGAAGGGAACAAGATAAACAAAGCAATCGTAATTCCGAAAGTAACAAATTCTCGTCCTTCGAAAGTTTTACCTAAAGGATGGAATCCATCACGACAAGCACTCAAACCTTTCTTACCAACTGTCTCCGAACTTCGTGCTTAATTATTTCTATTTCTATATTGTTTTTTTTTATTTGTTATTTTATAAATTGTTTGATTTACTTTATTTAATATTAAGAATTCATTTGAAGTTAAAAAAATTTCATACACTCTCAAAACTAATAAACGCCTATTTTTAAATCCTGCAAATCCAGATACAATGAAATTTCTATGCATTTATTGCTTGCGATGTTATTTTTCTTAATTAGTATTTCACAATATCCAATTAGAAATGTATTGCTTCCTTTTGGTTTGTTTTCTCCTCATTTAAAAATTGAAAAATTAAAAGCAAAGTTTTTATAAAAAAGAAAAGATTTAACAGCTTAAATAATTTGTTTTGCCGTTGAACAGAATAACGACTTTTGTCGACATAATACTGCCATTTATATCTATACTTTGCGTGAAAATAATCCTGCAGTTGCAGTTTTTGCAAACTTTGAAAGAAAAATCGATTTAAGGGAGATTATTCTATGAGAAACTATTGAGCAGTTTTCATTAAATATATGAGTAAACGTATTAAAATCGTAACCTTCTTTTATATTCTTAAATATAACAGTTCCTGATCCTGTGGTTGAATTAGAGTCAACATATGAATCTGAAATAGTCGAATTATAACCATCTATATCTTGCCCAAACATGTATTTTGCAGTGTTATTTAAAAATATGCAGTGATCTAAATTAGTTTTGGATATACAATAAAATAGAACTTGGTTTTTATCTGCTCCACATTTATTTCCAATAATATTACAATACGAAACTGTATGAGTTAATGAATAATCTGAAGAGGAAAATAAAAGCGAAAAACTTTCAATTTGAGCGTTTTCTCTAAATGTTGAAAAATTATATGTACCCGAATTTCCTAAAAGTCCAATAGTTATTGATGAATACATTTGTTGTTTGTGATGTTGTTATTATCAAAACATATATCGCCAAAAGAAATACCAAATGTGTAACTTCCTTTTTCTTCATTTTCTCCACATTTAAGAACAGAAACTTCAATTGCATAGTTTTTATTAGAAAGGTATTGCTTAGCAGCTTGAGCAAATGCCATAGCTTGCTCTGC